>NW_023488152.1:0-1174 GCF_013731165.1 Rhagoletis pomonella
GCTAATTTATTGAATCTTTTGGAGCATTTTAACTCAAAATTTATTGAAATTAATGGTGAAAAATTAACAACAAATCCAAATTAAAAAAAAATGTATTGTACAATTCAAATGTTACTATCGAGAATTGTAAACCGTTTTTTTTTTTGTGAAGGACATTTTTTCCAATACGATATCTAAAAATAAAGTTACAAGAGAACAAAACTAAACATGAAAATAAGAAAAAGAGAAAAATGACATCTTGAGTGGTTTGTTGAATTTAATACCTTAATAAAAACATTTAATAATGTTAACGCAACATACATAAATACATATAGATTAATTTTCAGTTTTGGGGTGGGGGTGAGAAATACCATAAACGTAAGTACATATGCCATTATCCACTGTACTTCGAAGTAAAATTGCATTCTTTTTATTATGTACATATTTTCAATACATATGTATAGTATGTACTAGACTTGTTTGGTTTCGTCTTAATACTTACACCCATATACTGTGAAAGAAATTCGCATCTCGAAATTCCCTAATTTATTTTTAAATATTAACAATATGGTAACGCCGCTATCAACATGAACACATTAGGTTCTTTCCCTAACAATCTGGACCGGATCCGGTAATTAGAGAATAAGCGAAAAGTTTGCTCTCAAAAATGGAACATAATCCAGAAGTACGGGAACACAAAAAACCACATTTCGTTTCCAGAATTTGAGAAACAGCTGATTCGCTTTGTTTTTAGGGATGCAAACGATGCATCTATGTTTTCAAAACATCGATGTTTCGTCCAAAAATATCGATGTTAACATCGATGTTTTGCTGGACGATACATCGTCGATACATCGACTAGAAAAGTCGACATCGACTTCGTTCATTCACTCCTTTCGTATTATGCCGAACGACCAGTGTAAAGGCTCTGTTATGCATACTTGGCATTGCTTGAGAGTTGTCACATAAGGAATCTGTTAAATGAGCTTCGCGTGTAAGCTGTTACCCAACGCACAGCATTACATACGTAAAAGTCTGTTGGTTTTTGATTTCTACGTAAAAATGGTATAGCAGTGCATGCAATGCCAAGTATGCATAACAGAGCCTTAATGCGAGCGCTTCTTCTCGGAAGCTGGTGCGACCATCAATCAGGATAGAAGCAGGCTTTTGGGGGCTAGATATCAAAGCTTCTTTT
>NW_023488153.1:0-1174 GCF_013731165.1 Rhagoletis pomonella
AGCACTACATATCATTTTTTCTTAAAAAACGAGAGCTACAAATTTTTCCTTTCCACAACAAATTTTAAAGTTAAAAGGTACAATTAATGGCATAGTAACATATTGGATATCTCAATTCTATCGACTAGGTGTATGGTGTCAAGTTAGCACTACATACAATTTTTTGTTAAAAAACGAAAGCTACAAATATTTTCTTTCCACAACAAATTTACAACAAAAAAGCTACAATTATTGCCGTTCTAACATTTTCAATATCTCAATTCTGTCGTCAATGGTGAATGGTGTCAAGTTAGCACTACGTACTAAATTTTGTTCGAAAAAGGGTCAACTCAATTTTTTCCAGAAAAACGAAAGCTAAAAATTTTTTCTTTCCACAACAAATTTTAAAGTTAAAAGCTACAATTAATGGCATAGTAACATATTGGATATCTCTATTCTATCGACTAGGTGTATGGTGTCAAGTTAGCACTACATACCATTTTTTTTTAAAAAACGAGAGCTACAAATTTTTTCTTTCATCAACAAATTTTAAAGTTAAAAGCTACAATTAATGCCGTTATAACATTTTCAATATCTCAATTCTATCGACTAGGTGTATGGTGTCAAGTTAGCACTACATACAATTTTTTGTTAAAAAAACGAAAGCTACAAATATTTTCTTTCCACAACAAATTTACAACAAAAAAGCTACAATTAATGCCGTTCTAACATTTTCAATATCTCAATTCTGTCGTCAATGGTGCATGATGTCAAGTTAGCACTACGTACTAAATTTTGTTCGAAAAAGGGTCAACTCAATTTTTTCCAAAAAAATGAAAGCTAAAAATGTTTTCTTTCCACAACAAATTTTAAAGTTAAAAGCTACAATTAATGGCATAGTAACATATTGGATATCTCTATTCTATCGACTAGGTGTACGGTGTCAAGTTAGCACTACATACCATTTTTTCTTAAAAAACGAAAGCTACAAATTTTTTCTTTCCACAACAAATTTACAACATAAAAGCTACAATTAATGCCGTTGTAACCTTTTCAATATCTCAATTCTGTCGTCAATGGTGCATGGTGTCAAATTAGCACTACATACTAAATTTTGTTCGAAAAAGGGGCAACTCAATTTTTTCCAGAAAAACGAAAGCTACAAATTTTTTCTTTCCACAACAAATTTTAAAGT
>NW_023488154.1:0-1174 GCF_013731165.1 Rhagoletis pomonella
GTGTTTTATTTTATTTGTAAGAGCCCGCGCATCGTCCGCCAAGTGACCCACAGCACACTAGTCGAATAAGACCAATTATTGTTAAAAATTCTGGGTTCAGTAAAAAGGGTTGGTGCATATTATTAGATAATGAATCCGTTAACGCAAAAGGTAAAGTCAAATATCTTTTCTCGCATCACTTTAGCTTATCGTTAATCTCAAACTTATCTATTTTCAAGAAAATTTTAATAGTTCTCTTGAAAATTGCACTGGCCTATAGTCAAAAGATGTAAAGTGACAGTGAGTAAAGATGACAGTATTAATACTGCTGGCGTGCATTTAGGTCGCTGGTTCCAAATATTCTAATCTTTGTTTAATATTAGCTATAGTTTACGAATTTTTGCAAATATAGGAAACGTTTCGGTAGCTCTAATAAAAGAGCCATTATTTTCCATCATCGTAGAAAAATTTGGTTTATGAAAATGTGTATGGAAACACTGAACAGGCACAACTTCTAGAAACACTAATTAGTTTACTTATGTTTATGCATACTATATAAAAATTGCAAATATAGAAAAATTACAAAAAATGTTGTTCAAAATTTTTTTATTTTAAAATAACTTGTTTATAATCTGAACGATTTTCATCATATTATTATAATAAATCAGTAATAGTAAGTCTCGCATTCAATTTGGTAATTACTACGTGTCTATCGAGTAACATTTACCAATGTTATATCGAAAGACTTAAGCGGATCTCCAGTTTTTTTCTAACTAAATTTCTCTTCAATTGTATAAATAACTTTTAAATGAAAGAACCGGATTACAGAAAAGTGTGTCAGGGAGTGACTTTTTTCGTTGAAGCTGAATGCGAAGCAATATCGTCCAGTTGGAGAGTGCTCAAAAGGATTTCCCAGGATATGATAAAGACTATTGCATTTACCTACAGTCACTTTTTCACATAATAGAATTACCTTAAATATTTATGGATATCTAAACACTTATTGCTCGTCCCCTACTTTCATATAACGGCAAATTTAGAAACCGCGAAAGATGTGCTTCTTCGGTGACTAATGAAACCATTCCGCACCAATTTTCAAGACAATATAAATAGACCTAAAATGGGCGTTTCTCACTCTAAGTGTATTATGTTAATGTTTGTAAATACTTATATGCTTGAAACTAATATTAACTTA
>NW_023488155.1:0-1174 GCF_013731165.1 Rhagoletis pomonella
TATTGTTAAATCATTTTAACAAAGATGCCAAACTCTCTTTAAATGTGGATGCATCTAATACGGCAATTTGTGGTGTCATACATCAAACGTTTGATAACAAATCAGAGCCACTAGCTTTCTTTTCTAATATACTTTCTCCATCCGAGGTTAAGTACAGTGCATTTGACAGGGAGTTGCTAGCTATTTATTTGAACGTTAAACGTTTTCGCTATCTTTTAGAAGGACGACAATTTACAGTTTTTACAGATCACAAGCCTTTGATATATGCTTTGAGTTCAAAAGCCGAACGTAGTCCGAGACAAACTAGACACATGGAATTCATTGCACAATTTACTAATGACATACGATATATAAAGGACAGGAGAACATTATAGCTGACATATTATCTCGAGCTTTCGAAGTTGATGCAATTAAGGCTACAGAACTGAATTTCAAAGTTTTACAAAATGAACAAGAACAGGACGAGGACCTAAACACATTAAAATCTGGAGACACATCACATAACCTTAAATTTATTCAAATTCCACTTTTAAATTTTAATATTTGGTGTGAAATGACAGGTGAGAATCCTAGGCCATTTGTTCCAAATTGTTTACGCAAGACAGTGTTTAATATGTTACATGGCATTACACATCCTGGTACAAAAGCTACACGTCGTATAATTATTAAAAAGTACTATTGGCCAAAAATGCACAAAGAAATTAATATTTGGTCAAAAGAATGTATAAATTATCAAAAATCGAAGGTTAATCGTCACACTAAATCTCCAGTAATTAAAATTCCGATTCCCAAAAGTAGATTTGATCATATTCATTTAGATATTGTTGGACCTCTTCCTGTATCGAAAGGACATCGTTACATTTTTACAATAGTCGACAGGTTCACGCGTTGGCCCGAGGCATATGCATTAAAGGACATTTCAGCGGCAGTGGTTGCAAATAAATTTTTTAGAGAATATGTTTCACGTTTTGGGGTACCGTTAAAAATCACTACAGATCAGGGTACTCAGTTTATGTCAAAATTGTTTTTGGAACTAACAAAATTGCTTGGTAGTCATCACGTTACAACTTCTGCATATCATCCTCAAGGGAATGGTTTGGTAGAACGGTTTCACAGGCAGTTAAAAGCTACGATAATGGCTAGAAATGGAATCAACAATTGGTATGATGAGCTG
>NW_023488156.1:0-1174 GCF_013731165.1 Rhagoletis pomonella
CCCAAGTTTAACAATTTGTAGAAAACTTCAAAAACGTGCAACAAAACCAGGGCTGCATAACTATATAAACAAAAAAATTTCGTTTCGTTATTTATTAAAAAAACAACTTATCAAAAAATTTCATTTGCTTATTATGAATAAACAAAATATGAAAATAAAAATAGTTTCGTTAGTTATCAAAAAATGTTAACGAAAAAAATTTCGTTTCGTTGATTATCAAAAAGGAAATATCAATAGTTTTTTTGTTTCATTATTTAAGAAGAAATTGTAGGCAAAATTTATGTAGGAGTACGTAGCATTATGGGATTTCTTTTTATTAAATAATTAACAAATAGTAAACAAAACGCATTTAAGCATACCACGTTACGAAAAAGCTGCTGGGCACTGTCAATTTTTATAGGTATTATGCGATTTTTTAGTGTTGTTTTTAAATTGTTAACTTCAGTTGTATGTTTTTGCATTAAAATCTCCCCTATATTATTACGGGTAATTTTGTGCAAACTTAATTGTCGACATATTGGCGTAAATAACTTTTGAAAAGTGTTGGTATTAAAAAATCTTAAGGCTACACCGCATTCCGTAACGAAACCCGCGCAAATATCTTGCACGTCATTTTCACTTAGCTCAAGCTCAATTTTAATTTTTTTTCTTGCTGGGTCGTCAGCATTTTCGCTTTGCTGTACTTGTTGCTGCTGCACTTGCTCGTCCTGAAGCCTTCCAAAGGCTTCCTTATGGCTTCTGATCAAATGGCTTTTGAAATTTCCCAAGTGATCGCTTGTTAATTTCGTTTGGCAAAATTTGCACACAAATAACCCCTCTCCAACTAAAAAGCACGATCGGACTAATTCGCCTACTTTTTTACGACCCATTATTCCCGCAATTGCTTCAAATAATAAAATTTGCCTGTTTATTAAACTTTATGTTTGCGGCAGAAAAAATTTTCCTTATTTGATATTTTTTTTGATAATCAACGAAACAAAATTTTTTGTTGACATATTTTTCTGATAATTAACAAAACGATTTTTTTTTGATAAACACATAATGTTAACATTATCGATGTAAAAAACCAAAACGATTTTGAATTTTCGTTTATTGATAAAATTAACGTTAATATGCAGCCCTGAACAAAACTTCACCTAAAATTCAAACTTTTTTCTCGGAAGTGTTAGAATTT
>NW_023488157.1:0-1174 GCF_013731165.1 Rhagoletis pomonella
TCAGAATATGACCAGGTCTAGGCGTAAATTACGCTTTTAAGGTTTTTCCGGTTGTCTGGAAATGGAAAGCATCCACGGAATGATTCGTTTAGTTCAAAATTAGTTTTGCATGGCCTTAAAAATAGAGGTCGAAAGTGTCTTGACACTCGAGAGGGAACATTAAAATTTACCTCAGCCAGGAGGGCCGGGCTATTAAACAAGCCTGTCATTAATTTTACGATAAATATTATACCTAGCATTGCTCTACGACTTGCGAGTGTAGGCAAATTTATGAGCTTTAGACGACATGTGTAATGGGGGAGATTGTAATCTGAATCCCAGTTAAAATTACGCAATGCAAAAAGCAAGAATTGTTTTTGAATTGATTCAATCCTTTCTGAATGAACTTGGTAGCGGGGATTCCAAACAATAGATCCGTATTCTAGTATAGGTCTAACTAAACTGGTAAAAAGAGCTTTTGTAACGCCTTTGGCTTTATTGACTGTAACATTAATATGATGGCTGAAATTGAGTTTGGAATCCATTGTGATACCAAGATCGACAAAATTGGATACCTGCTCCAGATTATAATTTGATACTGAATAAACAGCTGGTTGAACAGCCCTCCGAGAGAAACACATAACTTTACATTTTTGAAGGTTTAGTGGCATATAGTTTGCATTACACCAACTAACCACGTTGCTCAGATCCGCTTGAAACAAAGACCTTTCTTCGATAGAGGACAATGTTTTAAAAAGTTTCACATCATCGGCATACATTAAAATTTTTGAATGTTTTATTATAGAAGAAATATCATTAATGAAAATCAGGAACAGAATCGGACCAAGGTGGCTTCCCTGAGGAACTCCTGAAGAAACTTTAATGATGTTGGAAGAACAATTATTAACAATAACTCTTTGTGTTCTATCAGAGAGGTAAGAAGAGATCCATTGAAGAAGACTGGGGATAGCGGAGAGCTTCGCTATGCCTCGATAGTTTTCTATAGAGGACCTGCTGCCGTTTTTGTGAAGTGGTATTATGAAAAACTCCTTCCAGGCTGACGGAAAAACGCCATGTTTAAGTGACGAATTGAATAGAGTTGTTAAAGGCTCGCAGATGTTCTCAGCGCTGTTTATAAAAAAAACAGGTCAGAATATGACCAGGTCTAGGCGTAAATTACGCTTTTAAGGTTTTT
>NW_023488158.1:0-1174 GCF_013731165.1 Rhagoletis pomonella
AAATGCATTCATTGCTGTCTTCGCTTTGCGCTCATTAGTTAATGGTACAGTACTAGTGCGAATTATGATACCGAAAATTTAAAATTACCTCTTTTGGTAACTTTAGTTTCATAAAATAAATTTGTTAAGAAAATTGTTTAAACTTTAAGTAAGGGTGCTAGAAAGGCGATATTTGCATGTTAATTGCAGCACATTAATGCAGCATATTCGACAAAGCTTGGAGGCCTCTACGCTGCGTGGGACTGCATTGCCGACATAAATGTAAGTGCCTTTTCACTATTTTCTTTCACCTTACTATATTACATATCTACATACACACATATATTTAATTATTTTTGGGTCCATCAGCATGCACGTATGTTTATTGTAAGCTCATATACTGAGTGTTTTTGCTTTTCTGATCCTCTCGTTTGAGAGCGAGAAATAGTTAGTAGCTGACATACGTATATATTGATGGATCGATTTTGCCTTTTTTATATTGTTTGTATATAGTTTGGGTGCTCTTTAAAAAAAAATATCTTCCGTCTGAAAATATTTACGCCCGTATTTCATTTGTATTTCCTTCTCTCGCTCTCATTTTTTTTGCAAACTAATATATGTATATGTGATTATTAATTTATGTACATACTCAAAGAGTGTCAATGATCACATAAACAGTAATAGGTTGAGGTAGCTCAGAAACTTAAAACTTCTACTTACACCCAAAGTTAATTATTGGTAGTAAGATTTACCTAAGAAAATACTATTTTCGTATTATATAAATATAAGTACACTTAAACTGTTAAACTTACGACCTATCAGAGTAAAAAGAACCATTTATACCTTTTTGTTCATTTTACTTTATGATAAGAAAGTGAAACCGAAATGACTTGAGCTTTTAAATATATTAATAATATGAATACTTAAAGTAATTGTTTGGTCTGTTCGAAGGGAGTGTAGGTGGTCCAATGGGGCCTTTATAACACCTTAGGGGCCAAGGTAGGGCGGGTATAGAGCAGCCCAAGTCCTCGAATGGGCGCTGCTAGGTATTGAGGGTTTCCGACTTGAGTTGAGTAGGTACGAATAAATTTATGAGTAATTTGAATTTATTTTTTTTCAGTGTGCAAAATTTATGGTTTCTTGTTAGGATTGCAGGCTAGGGAGAAGGTAGCTTGGTCCTGCAGCTGTTTGATGA
>NW_023488159.1:0-995 GCF_013731165.1 Rhagoletis pomonella
GGTTTTGAAATTAGACTTATGAACTGAACTATCTCCGGCGAGCCTTGAAGATGTTATGAAGTTTCAAAGCGCATTAACTCATATTTATACTCGGAACAAGAATAAAATTGAAAAAATCAAATCTTACCTAGACAGAAAGGTTCCTTTTTATAACAAGCCGGGAAAAGAAAATACTACCTGTTTTAGATGTAGGCTTTAGAAATTTTCTGTGTCTTATAATTTTGAAAATCTACCTGCATACTTACCCATAACTGACGGAAATACATGTTTATAACTACATGCCTACAGCAGGTTTCGAACCCAACCACTCTTCCTTTCGATGCAACCACTCTACCTACTATAATACAATTCGAGTATTAAAAGTACTATTTGATTTATTTAAAGAAAAAGTGTTATCATTGTTATGGTGTTATTCGTTTATCCGGATAATATCTCACTTGCACTTTATACCTTTAATATATGTATGTATGTATAGGTACATACATTGAAGTTGCGCAACCTGGGTATTTTTATTTGATCGCTTATAACTTACGTAGTTTTGCATCGATTTTCTTCGATGATAGCTTATTTTTTTTGTAATACAACAGAGCTTAGGGAGAAAAAAAAATCTGCAAAAAAATAAAAGGTTTTCGAGATCCTTCCCCGCAAAGTACAATTTTTTTTATATTTTTACAAAAAAAATTGAAAAAATCGGTAATGATTGTTCGTTATCTTTGAATCTACAGGGCCTAGCAAAAAGTGTTGTATGCACAGCTTATAGAAAATTTTATTACCTTTTAAAAGCTTCAAACCGTTTTGGAATTGCTTAATTCGTTCTTGAGATATATATGATTAAGTGGACCCAATTTTTTTTTTTTGCAAAAACGGTAAATTGCAAATATCTCAAAAACGGTACCATAAAATTAAAAATAACCTTGATTTTCGGAATCAGGGGGTGATTTTACATACGAATTTCATAACGGCGTCTCTGGTAAATTTTGGCCGTCGACCAGTGT
>NW_023488159.1:1095-1174 GCF_013731165.1 Rhagoletis pomonella
TTGAGATATATATGATAAAGTGGACCCAATTTTTTTTTTTTTTTGCAAAAACGGTAAATTGCAAATATCTCAAAAACGG
>NW_023488160.1:0-1173 GCF_013731165.1 Rhagoletis pomonella
TATGTTGGCGATTTTTACATGCAAATGACGATTTTTGAGAACCAAACTGACGATTTCTCACTTCAGTGACCTGGCAACACTGGATTTTATGTTTTACTACGCTACGCCATAGTTGCCATAGGTATAATTAATTCAAAAAAAGGTAACTTTTTCGATAGAAAATGTTTTCTGCGACATAAGGATGCTTTTGACTGACAAAACGCACAGAACATGTCGTGACGACACAATGAAAACGTTGCCGCAATCAAAACGGCTCAATTTGATTGGTCAAAAATCAGCTGGTTTGAATTCGTTCCATACATTTTTGTTGTTGTTTTATCATTTGTGGCAATGTATGTATGCGTTGCCAATGTGGCGTCTTTCTATTCAAAATCACAGAGTTAACTTGGATGTCAGTCAAAAGCACATCCTTACATTTTACTCTGCAATGTTAAATTTGATATACACACACCGCACTCCATGCGAAACAATACAATATAGATACACCAACCATTGTGTCTACTTCGCTTCTCAGTTTTCTTTGCGTATGCACAAGCACATACATACATACATATTGGCGACAGTTATCTTCAGCGTAAATTTGGTTGTTACTGGCGCGGGCACTTCTATTTGAACATTTTGGGCATGCCTGGCTTAATGCATTTGGCACACAGCGAACGGACACACAAACAGCAAAAATACTCGTGAAAATCAATTCAATTTTATTATGTGTGGCAATCGTGCCGGCTGGTGTCAGCTGTTCTGTTTGCTTTTATTTTCGTTGGAATTTCTATTGCAATATTAATGAAGCCTTCACGCAGCTTATAAAAAATACAAAAATCGCTATGTTTATTAAAGTGAAAAGTAATAGTATTGTCAAATTTGTTAAAATTAATCAAATTGTCGAGGATGGAACAGAGGAAGTCACAACTGACGACATAGTGTATTCGGGTAAGCTAAAAAAAGTATATGTATATATGTATGTTTGAAATTTTCAATGTTTTCGCTAATGCGGTGTATTCGCAGTTGCCTTAGCATTTGAATTTCGGGAAAGCACCGAACTTAAATTTCGCGATCGAGACGGAGCAGATATACAAAGGGACCGCCTCGAACAAATAGTACAGCAATACGGCAATTGCAATTGGTTTCTACTTGAAGTTTTCACAAGCGGTAAGACATCTTTTATACGTGAAC
>NW_023488161.1:0-1173 GCF_013731165.1 Rhagoletis pomonella
GGTTTTCCGGGCATGCGAAGAGATGTTTCGAGTCATGTGGGGTCTCTCCGCATGCCGGACACTCATTTGGCACATCCCCATTCAATCTAATCAGGTAGGAGTTTAACCTGCTGCAGTAGCCGGAGCGAAGTTGTGCTAGTGTCGTTCGAGTGTCCCGAGGCAGATGAAGCTCCGTCTCGTCTGTGTCCGGGGGCGGTATGCCTAGAACGACATTCACAGGCCTAGAGTCTACATAACTCGAGACTGACTCCCTGTGAATGCCGTTCAGGGCCAGTCGGTAAGCTGTCGGGTCCTGAGGTTGCTTGATAAACCTCTGGACTTCGTCCGTCAGTTCATATAGATGCCTCCTGACGTGCCTAGGCGAGGGCTCCTCTGCAAGCAGCTGTCTGTTTAGGTGGCAACTTCTGTGGCTCCCGATCAGGAACTACTTGCAGAGCATTATGTTGTGCTCCTTTACGGGGAGCATTTGCGGTGTTCTGTGCAGTCTGTAGCTTCGTCCACTGCGTCCTACTAGTCCCCGGCGACCACACTGGCGCTGCGTAGTTCAAAACCGGCCCGCCTATTGCCTTGTTTGTTGCCAGCAACGTTTCTTTGTCTTTGCCCCAAGTACTGCCGGCTAGCGACTTGAGGACCTTGTTGCGGCTCTGTACTTTATTGACAATAGCGGTTGCGTGCGCAGAGAAGGAGAGCAGGCTGTCGAATGTTACTCCGAGTATTTTGGGGTTATTCACCGTCGGAATTGGTGTGTCATCGACGTGAATTCCCAGCGGTAGCCTGACCTCCTTCGTCCAGGCTGTGAACAGGGTCGCAGAGGATTTCGTAGGGGAGAGGGCTAGACACTTTGCAGTGAAGAAGCGAGAAAGTTTGGAGAGATACCCGTTTACTTTCGAACACAGGTCATCAATTCCATTCCCAGTCGCCATGATCGAGCAATCGTTGGCATAAGAGACAATCGAGACTCCCTCTGGTGGTTGAGGGAGCTTTGAAATGTAAAAGTTAAACAGTAGCGGGGAAAGGACACCACCCTGTGGAACCCCCTGTTTTATTTTCCTCAGTTTACTCGTTTTATCTCTAAACATTACCGACGAATGTCGACCACTCAGATAATTTGCCGACCACCGTTTGAGCCTCTGTGGGAGAGAGGAGGCCTCTATATATTCTAGTAGCGTGGAA
>NW_023488162.1:0-1173 GCF_013731165.1 Rhagoletis pomonella
GTCGGATAGTCAGGCAGGTTAAAGGCCTTAGACTCTTATAAAACGGCCGCAGGTTTTTGGAAAGCTGTAAAACTTTTTTGAACCACTTGGAAGCTCACAGTCGAACTGTAGTAGACGTCGCAAGGCTTCACGCTCGAAAATTCTACCAGAGGGTTAGGCGACTTACGGAAGGTTTCAAGACCGGGGCGAACTCCTGTAAGAACAACAATGGCGACCTAGTGACCGATGTCCAGAATATACTTAAATTGTGGAGGGAACACTTTTATAACCTACTGAATGGTAGCAGCGCTGAAAGTAGTGAGGAAGACGAACCCGAGTTCCCAGTTGATGATGATGGAGTAGCTGTCCCACCGCCTGACTATGACGAGGTACGAATAGCGATTACGCGGCTGAAAAACAACAAAGCTGCTGGAGCTGACGGCCTGCCAGCCGAGCTATTCAAGTACGGCGGCGAGGAGCTGATGAGGTGCATGCATCAGCTCTCTCCTTGCAAGTTGTACTGGGTTTTTGGCTAACGAACACGATTTGGTAACAATTGGTACCAACTTGTACAAATTATTTGCATAGTGAACACTCCTATAATAAAAGTCGTTAAAAAAAAAGTGTAGTAGCGCACTTTACGGGAACCAGGTATCAATCGACGCGTTTTAACGCGAACAATGGTAATTGTCTAGGTCAACGCCCAAAATTGGTCAACAATTTGGAAAGGGGGTTCCATTAGATGCGTCTGGACCCCAATAACAAGAATCCGAATGCGGAAATTAACTTTCCGCCCAAACGCCCTCCACTAGAAAGGGGAATAGTCCCCGGTTTCTAAAAAGGCGGCAGAGGATACCTTTGTATATTTTTAATGCGTACTGGGTTATATCCTATTTTCTTTTTTCTCTCATTCTTTTGCATATTTTGGAGTTTGACAGCTGAACTCCGCCATTTAATTAACATATGCAACCAAAGTCAGACGCGTGGTTTTAAAGGTGTTTTTATTTCTGTATTCGTATGGAAAAGTAGCTTATGTCGAACGGCTGGCTTTAGTATAAATCGGCATTCGCAGCATACGATTGCGAATGACTCGCTGGCGCTGAGCCGTTGCAAAACTTTTTGGCAAATAAACATGCAAAAAATAGGGGAAATGTTTAGTAGCGCTCACACCGTTTTTGGGGTGGGGGGCGGAGG
>NW_023488163.1:0-1173 GCF_013731165.1 Rhagoletis pomonella
CAATTGGCCCAATGTTATTATTGAAATGTTGCTGAATGACACCTCCAATTGCCGCATTAGACGCATCAACAGTTAAAGATAACTTAGAGTCTTTGTTAAAATGATTTAACAATAATGGTATTCATCAAACCTTATAAATGCATTGTAAACCGTATAAACTTATAATTGTGTAAACCTTATAAATGAACTGTCAAAATTTTTATGGAAACTCGTTTACACATTTCTGATAAATTTATCCAGCGATTTCACTGAATAAACTTGATAAACTGAAGACAATGCAACTCTGTCGCAACTCTAGCTATGTTTTCTTAGGCAATAATCGGGATCCGCATACAAATTTTGCACGCAAATTCAACAACGATATGATCCTGATAGAGATCTGGTTCAATTATTATCCCGTCTGTTTGTTTTGTTTCACTGATAATTCGCAAAGTTTGGTAGCCGTGACAAATTAATTCATACACAAACAGACATTCTGCCATTGTTTCTTATAACTTGCTTCAAATAAATAGCCTTTATGTTATATGTACATTTATTTAAATAGATATCTCGTAAATATAATTTTTTCCAATTTAGTGAGGTAGTTTCTATTATTTCTTTATCCCCGTGCTAGTAGTATAAAGTTAGTGACACTGCGCTTTATAACCAAAGAAAACACGACTATTGTCGCATGTGTAAACGAAAAGAGAGTGTGGGTCGTTCATGTAACAGAGTGCATAAACTTATAAGATTATCTGCTTGATAAAGTTATCGGTTTAGATGAATACCACTAATATCTCAGACGCAAGCCTATCCTTAATGCATTCAAAGGCTTGGATTGAATTATCATCCCAAATTAAAGATTTTTCTCGTCTCTTGTTTGTTCTATTAATTAAATCATAAAGTTTTTTCGTGAACTCTGCCAATTTCGGTATATACCTATGATAATAATTAACCATACCTAAAAATTTCTGTAATTGTTTAATAGAATTTGGACGCTCAAAATTGCGAATTACTGCAACCTTGTTTTCAGAAGGCCGAATCCCAGCTCCAGATATATTATGTCCTAAAAAATCAATATTTGAAACACCAAAAGTACATTTGATTGGTTTAATATTTAAACCGTACTCCGTTAGGCGTTTAAAATGCACTTGTAAATCTTTTAAATGCTGTTGTTCATCTTCACTTGCAATA
>NW_023488164.1:0-1173 GCF_013731165.1 Rhagoletis pomonella
GCTTGCATCAATTCCAAATTCATTTGCAACTAAAAATGTAAAACAACGCATACCTAGATTTAAACTATCTGCCACCATCTCTGGGCTATCTTATCGGTGAAACTACAGAAATTCAGGCTTATCTTAGTGCATAAACGTCTAATGAATGGCAACCTTTTCTACTTGAAATATAAATATTTAAAATGTAATAAATTTGATTTGGATTGTTTTATTTGAACAGCGAACTGTCGCTGACCAGACAAGGCCAGCGCGTTATTTATTTGTTAATATTCCTCGAAACAGATGCGGTTTAGCTCGATTTGCGAAGTCCTAATTTCAATTTTGCCCAACGACTCGGCATCCTACTCTTTTATTTGACTCTTCAATTATCTGAAAGGGCTTTAAAAACGGGGAAAGGGTGAACGACCACAGCAGTATAGAACCAAATATATTGTCCAAGGACACAGTATCTTTCAAACCGACAAGGGGCACCACAAGAGGCATTTCCCACCAGGGTGGGAAATAAAGCCAATTGACCTTATTTCCATTGACCTTATTACCTGTCACCATAGCTGCAGGCTCAACGTTAATCCCTCGAAGACCGAATTACTACTATTCACTACAAGGAAAAAGATTCCTAATTTTAACATACCTTCCTTAAAAGGGTATACTCTTTCTCTTTCCCCTTACGCTATTTGGGAGTCGAAATTAAACTGGAAAAGAGCACCGAGTAAAAAATGCCTACGTATGGTGCTCCGTATTCCTGCAGGAAAATTCTGGGTAAGAGGTGGGGCCTACGATCTGATCTTATGCCATGGATATACAAGGCGGTGATTCGCCCAATTATTGCATACGGTTCGCTGGTTTGGTGGAAAGCCGTAGAGATGAACTATGTACATACGCACAATGTTAGGCAGGGTTCAAAGGTCAGCCTGCATTCCGATTATTGGGGCGATCAGATCATGTCCAACGGATGCGTTGAATGTCATCTACCATCTGCCACCGATTGAAGGAGTAGAAGGATCCTATTTTTACTGAACGCTTCGAGTTATACATTGTCCACTTACTAAAGACAAAAAAACGTTTGTTTGTTTCGATGTTGATGCGAAAACAATGGTTTGAGTACCATCGAAATTGTAAAAGCAGATATAACTACTAAATCTAGAAGCATATATTTAATTCAGATTAAGTTTG
>NW_023488165.1:0-1173 GCF_013731165.1 Rhagoletis pomonella
TTAAAAAAAAATTCAATTGAAACTTAAGAAATAAACAGTTTGCGCAAACAACGTGTCAATAACGTTTTGAAAGTGTAACCTTGTGTGACCACATTCATGCATTCTGTGAAGCATTTTCGGACAGAATTACTGCTATTAGCCGCGCCACATCGAAAAGTAGTAAATTTTTCTTAAACCTTGACTAGTTGTTATGATGAACTCATGTTTTCGAAGAAGAAAAAGCAAAATTGACAAAATTTTGGCATTTTTAATTGGTAACACTTCGAGTTCCTACTCCTCTATTAGCTTAAAAAAATAAAATTAATTAAAAGTGCATTTTCAATACTCATCCCTCCTAATGCACCAAACAGTTTAATCTTGTAAAATTCTACAGACCTTTGCCTTTCATTTGGCTCCTATATTGTTATTTTATGTTGCACTGAGTTTTTAAATAATTTTTGGAATTAAGCATATCTTAGAAAACTCAAACTCATTTAATAAAAATTATGACGTCACACAGTGGTCTGAATGGAGAATCTAGCGGGACGAAATACTAAAAATTTAAGTCTCTAAATCGGTACTAGGACCTAATACATAGGGCTGCCAGATATCTATGTTGCCAAACCGGGACACTTTAGGGAGGGCCTCTCGCCCCCTTCTCTTCCATTTCGACGTGCGAAAGGATGTAGTGCAATTTTATTTTGACAGACATAAACAACAACATAAAAACATGAGATCATGAGATCATTCCTACGTACGCCAACAAAACAAAACAACTTATCACAACTAAAGCAGAGAGAATTTTCACAATGCATGAACCTTTTTTTATTCTTTATAAAAATACAGTTTATAATAAATATATGAACAAACATAAAAATAAAATTGTTAAACTTTGTGCTAAACTCGGGAAAATTCAATAAATTTGCATACAAATTTGCAACATTCAAATCAGACTTTTTAGAAAAATTTTTAAAATGAAGTTTTGCATCCCATTAAATTTTAGTTGATTTTTGGTATTGTTTTTACTGAGAGTTTCTTCCATACAAACTATGTTCGGTAATTCTTTTTATATGGAAGACACTGTCAGCAAAAAATAAATAAATGCTAAAAATCAACGAAATTTGCCGGCTTCAGACTTCAGACTTGCACTTTATTAATTGGCTCAAAAGCTACATTTTCAAAATGTTTCTAAAA
>NW_023488166.1:0-1173 GCF_013731165.1 Rhagoletis pomonella
AATAACATTAGTTGGAATGGGTTAAGTGGAGGGGAGTTTAGCTTAGTACTTGGCATAACATAACATAACCATAACATAAGAATAAATAACATAACATATGAAGCATAACACACCACAATATAACATCGCACACTCTTCAGTTGTATTTCCTTTTTATCCCTTTTTTCACCTCTATCTAAATCTTATTTATTTTGGTTCATTTTATGCCAAATGATGTTGCCTGGTGGATTCAGGTGTGGTGAGTTAAGTTATGGTGAGAAAGTTGAGGTGTGGTGAATTAAGGTGTGGTGAATTTTGGTGTGGTGAGTTGAGGTGAGTTAAGGTGTGGTGAGAAAGTTGAGGTGTGGTGAATTAAGGGTGGTGGATTTAGGTGTGGTGGATTTAGGTGCGGGGGTTAAGGTGTGGCGAGTTGAGGTGTGGTGAATTTAGGTGTGGGGAGTTAAAGTGTGGTGAATTAATGTGTGGTGAGCTCAGGTGGAGTAAGTTTTTAAGTTAAGATGAGTTAAAGTTAAGGGCTTATGATCTTTATCCTTATCTTCATCTTCATCTTCATCTTCATCATCATCATCATCTTCATCTTCATATCCACCTTCGTTTGTATTTAGGTTTCTTTACTTTTATTCTAATCTATGCCTTTATCCCTTTCTTCTTCTACATGTTCAACTTTACCTTCTTCCTTGCATGAATCTTAATCTTCGTAAATCTGATTTCTAAACTGCTGCTTAGCAGATTTCTTTAATTCAGTATCAATATTAAAGCAATGTCATTGATGCCACATAAAGTGATATCATGTCATGTGGGGAAATTGGGTGTGGTGATTTGCGATGTGGTGGAATTGGGTGTGGGAGTTAGGCGCTGTGAATTCAGGTGTGGTGGGCTTAAGAGGTGCGGTGAGTTTAGGTGTGGTGAATTTATCTGTGGTGAGTTGAGGTGTGGTGAATTTAGGTGTGGGGAGTTAAGATGAGGTGAGTTGAGGTGTGGTGAGTTGAGGTGTGGTGAGTTAAGGTGTGGTGAGAAAGTTGAGGTGTGGTGAATTACGGTGTGGTGGATTTAGGTGTGGGGGGTTAACGTGTGGTGAGTTGAGGTGTGGTGAATTAAGGTGTGGTGAATTTAGGTGTGTGGAGTTAAGGTGTGGTGAGTTGAGGTGTGGTGAGTTAAGGTGTGGTGAGAGAG
>NW_023488167.1:0-1173 GCF_013731165.1 Rhagoletis pomonella
AAAACTGGCAGGTGTACATGTGCATACGTGAAGTTGAACTTCTGCCAAATCCGGCACCACTACCTTCCTTTCCAGCCTTCCGTAACAACTATCCTGCCTTTCTGCTGCAATTTGGGTCCTTTGCCCATATAAACTTAAAGAATCTCGGATTTTTTTTCACAAGACTTCGCCACTACACTATAACATTAAAACTGTATACTAAACCTACAGCACGCGCGGAGGCAGTTGTTTGCCGTGACGATACGTTTTGGTAATCCCTCTCGCGCTATCTCCGGCCAGGCCCTTTTATGCCTTTTTCACCTAACGTTATCGTCTATTCTCTATTTCCGCTAATCGTTAACGAATAGTGCCAGGCAACTTTTTGTTGCTATAGTCCCCATTTTCCAGTATAAAGCTGAAATTAGTCAAGAACGTAAACCTACCGGTACGTAAACCCGAGTCAGCTGACACGATCTGTCTTACCAAAGCGCCATGTAAATGAAAACTCAACACCGCAGAATTTTTCTGTAGTTGTAGCCCGTAGCGCAGAAATCTGCGGAATTTAGATTTTTCCGTGTCAGATGATTTCTCCTTCTTTAGATGGTTGCCACTTCGTCAGTTTTGCAGATGGTAAAAAAGTTATCAGTTCCTATTCAAAATATGTTTAAAATATTTGAAATTTACTATTAAATAAGGTTTTTGTTGAAAACTAAGTAGTTTATATTTAGCTACAATCTATTATAGCACAAAAAATTGTGGTTGAAAGGGTAAGTTTATGAAAAGGCATTGAAGAGTGGCAACAGTGTAGTAAGCAACACTGAGGGCTCCAGTAATCGACACAATTCTGCGTATACAGACTACGTTTAAGTATACGTTCTGCGTTCTCGACTAATTTCAGCTTAAATGTAGTAAAAAGATTTCGTCCGGCAACCCTGCTCTTTTCTCGTCGTTGTGTGGGATCATGGTGGAATAATACAAGGTGTTGGATATTGACAGCGTTCTCGCTCTAATCTGCCATCTTGGCTCCCTTAGCAAAATCGGTGTTTCCCTCTTGAAAAAACTACATTTTACCGCCTTTAAAAAAACTAAACTACCTCATTCCCTATTCCAAAACTGATTTGCAATCACTGAACAATTCTTTGACATTTACTTTATTCTTCTTCGTTGACAAAATTAAATTAAAAATTAAAATCA
>NW_023488168.1:0-1173 GCF_013731165.1 Rhagoletis pomonella
CGACTGCGTCGCGTTAAACGTTGTCGCAGCGCGTTCAGTGTGCGGCGCAATGTGGAAGGCTTTGTGCGTTTTGTTTGGTCCTGTGGCGAAGAAAATATGCCGAATATAAAAAAAGTGTTGAAAAATATGCTTCCCTACTCATATCAAATAAAAGTACGTATATATAAAAATATACTAAGTATTATATTTAAGTAAACATTCATCATAGCTGCGTATATATATATATTTTTTTTAATATTTACAGTCAAACAGAATTAAGTATACAAACATATACACGCTTCCGACTGCAAAAATCTACATACATACATACAAACTAGCATTTTTCTCAGCTAGCCTTTATTTTACAAAATTTAGCATCAAAACGCACGAATAAGTACTTGTCCTCTGTGTAACCCTCTTTACCCTTTGGTGTCAAACTGTGAACATAAACAATTCCATTCAAGCGCTTTATTCATAAACGCTGATGACAATACATGCTGCCTGTGACAGCATTTAATCCATTAATGTGTCTAGCATGGCGTGCAGTGTGCATCTACTATTTTATAATCCATATCCGTCACAATAGCCATTGTCTCTAAACAGCGAATATGATCATAAAATGTTAATGCAAGTGTCAAACTGGGTTTCTGTGGCCTTGATGGCGAAATTCTTTAAGCTGAAATTGAGCTCACGGCTGCAAAGAGCTTACCGAGAAACGTATGCGCATAACTGAGTACATACATATGCTGTACTTGTATACATAGTTGTTAAAAAAAAACACCTACATACACATGAGCTTAAGTACCTACACATGTATAGGGGAAAATCTTTCGAGATGGGGATTTTTCAATAATTTTTTATATTTTTTTATCAACATAGTAGCACATTTTTTTTTAATAAATTATCACTTGTCAACCAAATTGAAGTACATTATAACCCGTGTAACTAATATTTTTTAATTGCTACCCTATTTAAACCATATATTTTAAATTGTTTCCTACTAGCCCGGTCAAGCTAGATTTTCAAGTTGCAGTAGTTGCAGGTTTATCATAAAAAGTGTAGACGATGCTTTCCATTTCCAGACAACCGGTCAGGTACGAGCATGATTTTTAATTTCGACCAAACTCAAATACATTGTTTGTTGGTCCAAATAATGAGACACGTATTTTTTCTTTTGGCTCGGAAAAATTTTTC
>NW_023488169.1:0-1173 GCF_013731165.1 Rhagoletis pomonella
ATTGATAAAATAAATGAAATATTGCAATGTGGGTATTAAACTTTAGACTTTTAAGAAAGCTTACAGCCGAATATATTTTTGGGAAGGGTTGTTACCTGTTGAAAATTTAACTAAATTTAATCGATAAAATAAATGACTTATTACAATATAGGAATCAAATTAAAGAGGTCTAAAAAACATGAGTGCTGGAAATATATTTGAGAGGGGTTGCAACGTATTTTAAAATTGTAACTCAGTTAAATTGATTAAATTAACGAAATATTGCAATGTGGGTATCAAACTAAATAGTTTTAAGAAGACTTACAGCCGAAAATATGTTTGAGGAGGTTTGTTACCTGTTTGAAAACTTAACTCAATTAAATTGATAAAATAAATGAAATGTTATAATATGGGTACCAAAAGAAAGGTATTTGAGAAATTTTGATTTGCAAATATTCTAAATAGGATTATGCAATATGTAAAATAAACTGAAAATATTGTGATTAAATGAAGTATTATAACTGGTTCGAAACGGAAAGTGATTGGGAACTAGAGAATTTTTTTTAATGTTTCTACTTATCCAAATCCGGACAGTTTGAAAAAAGAGAATTTACGATATCTTATCAAACGAAGTGATAAGTTGGTATACAAATTACGCAATGAAAAAAAATTAATAAAACGTTACGGATACAAATGAAGAAATGATAAAAAGCGTAACGAAAACATAAAATTATCCCGTGAAATGAAATAATGAAAACTTAAAATTGTTGTCACCATTCCTTTACATTATAAAACAGTTAAATTTGAATTATAAACGATTTCGTTCGGTCGCCATAGCGCCATAGGTCAAAACATAGTGGAGCGGCGAGTGAAGCGAAGAGCTTTCATCGAGCAAGGCTTCAATTAAAAAAGTGTGTGTACGCTTTGCTCTTCACTATACGCTCTCCCAATATATGTAATACTTCTATATTGGCAGTACGTTGAAAGTACATCCGCCAACATTAGAGTGCAGATATGTAATGATAGAACGAGAAAACCAACCAACCGATGTACTCAGAATGACTTTTGAAAAGAATAAAAAATCAGGAGCGGTACAGTAATCGTCAATATTTTAGAAAATTAAATTTTAATTAAAGCCAAAAAAAAATTTTGTTTAACTTTTGAAGAAAAAAGTAAGGAAAAAGGAATCGTGTT
>NW_023488170.1:0-1173 GCF_013731165.1 Rhagoletis pomonella
GGCAAACCAGTTGACCAACCTACTTAACGAAATTCCCTACAAACGCACCAACCAGTTGGTCGATTTCATTTGAGTAAGAATTTTTGAACAGCACCGGTAAAGTTTTAAGCTATGCTTCCCATTTTTATGTATTTGCTATTGATACCGCCCCCCGTTTTCACAAATTATACGCATTTTCACTAGCGAAACGAACCGAAAAACACATGTTAACGTTAATGCGCCTTTAAAAAAAATGAAATCGCATTTTAGGCTGCCAACTTGTCTACACACAGAGCAACAAATTGACCAATCTGCCTCAAAAATCACAAATGCTTGATTTTTCTCCTACCTGACGAACAAATTGACGAAGGTTTACCAACTTGCCTACACACGGCTTATATACCACCAACTTCTATGGTTGACCGATAAATCAATGCGTGTGTAGGGCCTTTTAGTGAGCAATGAGCGGTCTTCCTTAACAATTTATATTCCGAAATATATTTATACAGCCCAATTCTTAATACTCCCGGGGAGAACAAACTCCCGAGAAAGAAATCCTCCAATAATTAACTCCCAGGGAGTAGCACTTTCCCGAAAATTTGGGAGGAGGAAATGTGAATTTAAAAAAAAGCTGTTTCGACACCTTTTTGACAGCTCAACTCCGCCCTTTAATACAAAAAAATCGTCAGGGAATTTTTATTCATGATAGGAGGAAAGGGAAAAGAGAGAAAACTCCCAGGGAGATTCTGTTCAGAATCGGCCTGATATTGAGATATAAGCTTTGTTCCACACGCTTTCCGGGCTGTTTCGGTAATTAGAGGGTTAAAATAAGTTACTCTCTCACAATTGTCAAAACGTGCCAAAAGTGCCCAGAGTGAGAGGAACGCAAAAAACTACACTTCGTGAGCGTAATCAACAAATAAGCTTTTTCACTTGTTTTTTTTTGCAATTGCGGAAAAGAGGTAAAGTTTATTCAATTGAAACTTCAATTTAGCTTTATCACTACTTTTGCATTTATATCCTTTATTTCTTTTGCAAAATATTAAAAACACAATAAACATTTGAAACATTTGTTGAGTTTTCATTTGCGAGAATCTCAAAGAAAAACAATAGTTATTCAGGATCTTATGCATATGTTTTGGATTTGCATATTCGTTGTATTTGTATATTCACAACAATCAAATGCATATGGTT
>NW_023488171.1:0-1173 GCF_013731165.1 Rhagoletis pomonella
TTGAAATAAATCAATTCCGGGTGATACTTTCAGGTGCACAAAAAAAATTGATTTTATTAAACTTCAGCAGCAGCATTTTTGCACACAAAAAAACTAAGTTGACTATAATTTTTGCTTATCAGAAATGAGTTTGATATTAAGCCTTTACATTTATTCGCTTCTCAAACAACTTTGGAAAATTAACAGGCAACGTCAATATAAGCATAAAGGAATTGTCTGTTTCGAACAAATATGATGTCTAAAATATAAACATGCCAGCAAATATCCGACGTGCTTCGCTGCGCCTTAAAAGTATTTTTGTGTTGTTACTCTTTTGGCCTCATTTATAAAAAACTAAAATTGATGAATAACGTGATATTTTTATACATACATATTTTCGATTTCTTTATTTTTTATGAATGTGGATGTTAGTTAATATATTTTCTACTGGAAATTTAATTTATTACCTTACAACTCGAGTCTACATATTGCGCACTTTCTTCAAAGGTGTATTAACTCAATATTTGTCGCTTTTAATACCGAGCGCAAAAAATATTCAAAACCACATTTTTATCTTCCCAAAAAAGCGCGGTAATAACTAAGAGTTTTGGTTTTAGTTAGAGCGAGTAATACAACAAAAATTCTTTGAAGGCACTGAGAGAAACGCGCCAAGTATATTCTGGTTGAAAATACTTCCAATTTGAAGATACCACAAATACCTTTCGTTTAATACCCATATTGTAATATTAATTTATCGCATCAATTTATTTGAATTAAATTTTTCAAACAGGTGGCAACTCTGCTCAGAAATATTTGCGGCAAAAAGCTTACCTAAATCCGTTTAGTTAAATACTCATATTCGAATATTTAATTTGTCTTATCAACTATATTAGAATAAAAAAACAGGTGACAACCCTTACAAAAAATATTTTTGGCAGCAAACTTCCCTCTCTAGTTTGGTACCTACATTGCAATATCTAATTTACATTTCCTACATCCCTTTAGTTTGATACCCATATTGTAATATTTAATTTATCTTATCAATTATATTGGATTAAAAAACAGGTGGCAACCCTCTTCAAAAGTATTTTCTGCAATAAATTTGTCTAAACCCCTTTAGTTTAATACCCATATTGAAATATTTAATTTGTCTTATAAATTAAAATAATGGAAAAACAGGTGGCAACCTTTTTT
>NW_023488172.1:0-1173 GCF_013731165.1 Rhagoletis pomonella
TTAGTAGTACAGATGAAGTTGAAAGGTGCGGCCGCAACGTGGTATAATACCAACAAGATGTTTTTAAGGAGTCTAGATGCCGTGCTCAAAGAGATGACTGCAATATTTGCACGTAGTGACAATCTTCTGGTTACGCGACGCCGTTTCGAAAAACGCAGCTGGTGTTATGAGGAATCGTTTGCTAACTATTTCAATGAGAAGTGTTTGCTAAGCAGCGGTTTGAACCTGGTCGACACGGAGCTAGTCGAATATATAATCGACGGTATCCCAGATAAGCAGCTACAGGTCCAGGCGAAACTGCAAAATTTCCCAACAGCCAGCAGCTTGGTGAAGGCGTTTCGTACAATTGAGTTGCCGCAACGTTCATCTCCAAGGCCCAGCGAGGACAGAGTCAGGTGTTACAACTGCAACAGTTACGGCCATTTGTCGAGAGAGTGCAGAAAAGCAAAGCGCGAATTAGGTACCTGTTTTGCTTGCGGAGAAAAGGGCCACTACGCTTCAAGATGCAGTAAATACAAGAAGAGTCCACCGGCGAATAATTTCGTAAGTTATTTTAATATTAGTATATTAGCTGAACCTAACATTAATATGGTTGTAGAATGCCTAGTCGATTCCGGGAGCCCCATAAGCTTGATCAGGGAATGCTTAGTGCCGGGAAGAGTTAAATTGCAGGAAGAGAAATGTATTTACTATGGATTAAATATGTCTGAATTAAAAATTGTTGGTAAAACCAAGTGTAAAATTGAAGTTCTTAATAAACACGTTTTGATTGAACTTATGGTGGTCCCTAATGAATCGGTTGGCTGTTCAGTTGTGTTAGGTCGAAATTTTATTACGGCTAGTAATGCTAAACTAAAAATTGGTTCGGTAGAATTTATGAGTCAAAGTGAAAATACTGGTGTGGAAAATTATTGCGAAGGTTATGTTGAAAATGTAAAGGAAAATGATAACGTACACAAAGAAATAGATACGGCTATAAGAGAGATTCTGACAATTGAGGTGCAGGACGCAAACAAAGTTGAGTATGTGATAGGACACGAAGTTAGTGCTAGTAATAAAAAACGTTTCGAAGATATGTTTTACAAAGAGTATATACAGGCAGTTAAACCAGAAGTGCCCGCGGTTAAAAAAAGAGATTCGCCTAGTTTTAGAAAACAATAAACCATTTTACTG
>NW_023488173.1:0-1173 GCF_013731165.1 Rhagoletis pomonella
TCTTCATCTTCATCTTCATCTTCATCTTCATCTTCATCTTCATCTTCGCCTTCATCTTCATCTTCATCTTCATCTTCATCTTCATCTTCATCTTCATCTTCATCTTCATCTTCATCTTTATTCAAAACCATTTCTTTTGATACCCATATTGGGATACTTTATTTATTTTAATAAGTAATTTGAATTTGATTTTCGTATATATGGCACCCCTTTAAAAAACTAAAATCATGTTACACATCTACAGGTCGAGCCCTTTCATTTGACACCTCATCCTTTAAAATCGAACGAACGATACAGATTTTATGACTCGGTGTTAAATATTTAACGCAACCCTCTGCGGCAGCGAAATTTTGAGTTCGATTTCCTAACATGTGGCAACTCCTTTCATGGAACCAAAGCTATGTTGCACACCCGAAGGACGAGCCCTTTCATGTGACACCTCATTTTGGAAAATCGAACGAACGGTACAGATTTTATGACTGGGTGTTAAATATTTAACGCAACCCTCTGCGGCAGGGAAATTTTGAGTACGATTTACTAACATGTGGCAACTTCTTTCATGGAACTAAAGCTATGTTGTACACCCGAAGGACGAGGCCTTTCATGTGACACCTCATTTTGGAAAATCGAACGAACGGTACAGATACTACTTGGTGCTAAATATTTAACGCAACCATCTCCGAACTCGTGTAAGAAGTTTCACTTCAAAAATTTTATTGATACTTTATGTCCAAAGGTAGTTAGCTACAAGTTAGTTGACATCTAATGTAGATGAAACCAGTTCTCACTATTTTGCGGCCATCGCCCTTTAAAAGTAGTTAATTATGCTAGTTAGTTAATAGTTAGCTACAAACTAGTCCCATTTCCTGCAGGGTAGCTTTAATTTAAACCGCGAAGGTTCTATCACCTTTTGTTTCTTTGCTGGAGCTTCTAAAATATTGCACAAAAATTCGATTTTTTGAGACTTTGACCTCGTTCCTTTCAAAATCTAGAGCTGATGGAACTTTATCAGTACCAGGGAACGGATTTTTAGGACCTATAAACCTATAAAAAAGGCAAAATAAAGTAACGAAATAGGCTGGAAAAGGCAAAATAAAATAGCGAAAAAGGCAGGAAAAGGCACTATGTATTGCAAAAAAGGCAAAACAAAATAGCGAAAAAGGCAAAAAAAAA
>NW_023488174.1:0-1172 GCF_013731165.1 Rhagoletis pomonella
AGCCTGGTTGTTCTACATGTGCCCTCCTCTAGCCATGACCTGTTGGCATGTCTAGAATAACGAGAGTGGCCATTGACAAACTGAGGACTTCCATTAGGTACGCTACTCCCGCAGGATCAAAACTTTTCAGCATCAACATGCATATTCCGTCGGGTCCAAATGCTTTGGAGGCTTTCGCCTTCCCTTACCTCACCGCTGGTGAAAACAAGAGGCGCACTAGGTTTTGGCAGTTTGGGCAGACTTCTGGTCACTCGACGTTTGGCTTTACCCACCGGAGGATGCAGAATGAGCTGCCGGCTAAAATAGCTCGCGCATCGCTCCGGGTCCGACGAAGCGTGGTCACCAAAGTCTATTTCAACTCTGTCGTCTCGCTTCACCGGACAATGAACTCACGGTTGACGGTTGCTCTTCACATTTCATCCGTTTATGTCCGTTCACAAGTTGCCGAATCTCCGAGTTTAGATCCCTGATGCGGGGATTTCCGGGATCGGCCTGACGAGGGTTGTTACGCTCATCGGCTAGAACAGCCGCTTCAGTAGGAAAGTTCGGACGAGGACCCGTGATACATCCTGCTGGGATGAAGCGAGCTGCAGCAGCAGTGACAACCCTGCGGAATTTACGTTCACCTACGTGAACGTAGGTTGGTATGGGTAGTGCAATGAAGGCGCTTTCAGTAACATCCGCGAAGTCTTTCCAATCAGCTTTGGAAAAGTTGACAAAGGTCCGGTGATCCGCGGAAGCAAAGTCGGCAGGTTTGTCAATCGAGATGACTATGGGCAGATGGTATGATGCTAGGGTCAGCATAGGTCGCCATGATACGCTGTTTATCATACCAGCGCTGACAATTGTTAGATCTGGCGAGCTGCAGCAGCTGCCCATTATGCTGGTGGGTGCGTCGTCGTTCATTGTGCAGAATGTCGAGTCGTCTATCTGCTCAGACAGGCTTGAGTGCCAAAAATCGTGGTGCGCGTTAAAGTCCCCAACTACCATACGGGTTTCACCTCTGACTAGCGCACCTATTTCAGGGTGATATCCTGTCGGGCAGCTGGTGACAGAGAGTATATATACGTTAAATATTTCGAGCTCAACATCGCCTGATCGGATAGCAATACCCTGTCATTCTAAGATGGTATCCCTGCGGTCGATGTCTGCTTCGATAAGACGATACTGCA
>NW_023488175.1:0-1172 GCF_013731165.1 Rhagoletis pomonella
AAATTCAATACAATTAAAACATAAATGAATTGTTTCATTCGATACAGGGTTTTAAAAAGCTTTATTTCTGACAGTTATTTAGGAGGGTTGCCACGTGTTTGAAAAATCAAGTTCAATCCAATTCATCAGTTACGGATCTGAATGAAATATTGTAAATTTTTATCGTTTTAACGAGACGCGGTTCAATAGAATATCGTCGTTTACAGTGAAAAACCGCGTATCAACAAAATGCAAAACCGCGTATGTGAAGTGGTAGAAATTATTTTCTAGAGCGAAAAAACACTCATATTTCAAAATGGTTCTCTTTTTTATAAAGCAATCGCATTTCTGGCTAGTATATTTCAGGACGAATGGATAAGGATTGAGCCAAGAACTTGTGTGAGCAAATCCAATTTTTGGCAGCCAATGTCAGTTACGCGGTTTTGCCGAATGACGATACGCGGTTTTGTACTATAAACGACGATATGTATTATTATGTAGTCGTAACCGCATCACGCGTGAACAGCTTAACGGATTTGTAAATTTTTTTCCAAACAAGCAGCAGAATTTTATTTTCGGAAGATTTCTGAAGTGAAATATGCATTCCTATTTGATTAAAAATATTACACGTGAACGATTTAATAGCAATTCTAAAAATTGTGTCTCTTTGCATACGTAGGAAATTTCAAATCTCTGGCATAATTAAATGTTAAATGTTCAAAAAACATGTTAAAAAATGCGGGCTTTCTTATTTGCGATATTCTTCACTTTTGCGGGTGCCTAAAAAAAAATGGTTAGGCATTGGGGTGGCCCATGTATATGTATATACATATGTACAAACATACATGTGTATTTACTGAAGCTTATATTAGCTAGAGTAATATACATTCACTATACCAACAATTTTTTGGCTCTCGCACGTCTTTATTCTGTTTACCATCACAACACTATAATATTTACCAAATTGGTAAGTACATACATATGAACAAACCATGCCTATTACAATGTACGTACGTAGAAAAATAAATGAAGAAACCCCAAAAGCGGATAAACACACACATTAAATTTTCCGGGCTGACGGCAGTTCAAATAAGTGCCTTAAGGAAGACATAATTAATTAATTATCGAAGTGGCGTTTGGCAATACCAGTTCTCTATTTTCTACTTATTAATTCCAATGTTTTGCTTTCCTTT
>NW_023488176.1:0-1172 GCF_013731165.1 Rhagoletis pomonella
TGAAATTTCAATATTTCGAAATTTAAGGACGCTAATTTACTTAAAATTTATACACCGCGGCTTATCATGTAGCGGTAGCTTTCGGAAAGGTGGAAAACATATATTTAATACTTGCGCCGGGTATTTAATGTTCGGCTCCGCCCGAACTTAGACTTTCTTACTTGTTTTAATTAGGATTTATATAGCTTTTGTTAGACATATCATTTTTTCTCGGGATATATAATAAGCAGCCGGATTCCAACATTTTGCAATCGCTAACTTTGATCGCCAAAAACTCCAAAAGAATAGCAGACGCCCCTAACATCTAGTTGCATACCCGCCCTACAGCCAGATTTGGCTGATTGCGCATCGCATGTTGTACTAGGAATTTGAATCTTAATTGAGGCAGGAAAAATGTCTAAAAATGGTTGATTTGGCTTCCGTTGCTCTAATAAAGGCCGCCCATAATAGCTTCTCGTTAACATCTATAATGTACAGACATCGATCTGTTACAATTTTACTATTCATATACGTAGTACATAGTAGATATGTATAGAAAAACACAAAAATAGACAATATTGATGCAAGCGGTAATAGAGAAAATGACAAAGATTAGTACTTGCTTCCTAATTGGTAAGTTTCATTAATTTAATACCCGAGTAATAACCACCGGAATTCCGTTATGCGGTTATAAGATATACTTACTTACTAATATTAAGTATTTGAACTTAAGTAAAAAACTCAATTAAAAATTCATTAATATGCTTAAATATTTGGCGCAGAATTTATTTAACGAACTTCGTGAAATACAGAATTTTATCTTGCATTGCTGGAGAGCTGAGAAACCAGCTTAATTTTTATGTTATAGAAGGACCTAACAGCGACGTACTGTAGTTCGCGAGTAACACAATCATCTTTAGAATAGGGTATAACTTTCCATAATGTATGTCCAAGGGATTTTTAATCGCAAACACCATTATCACTGGAAATTGGCGGCGTTTTATGATGAAAGGTATTCAATTTCATACATTTCATTTAAACTATGTATCAATTATATAAATAGGCAATCATGTTTCCTTTACACCCCTTTTGAAGATGAAGATGAAGTTGAAGATGAAGATAAAGATAAAGATGAAGATGAAGATGAAGATGAAGATGAAGATGAAGATGAAGATGAAGATGAAGATGAAGAT
>NW_023488177.1:0-1172 GCF_013731165.1 Rhagoletis pomonella
TTTCAAGTTCGTATGACTTATAGTTTCGGATTTATAGCTGATAAAATATTCCACGCCTATTGGATGTGCCACGCCCACTTCTAAGAACCAATTTATTTATACCATACTATAAGCATCTACCATATATATGACTGTATACCGAATTTCAAGTTCATGTGACTTATGGTTCCGAAGTTATGATTGATAACAAATTTCACGCCTATGGGATGTGCCACGCCCCCTTGTCGAATCCCAATTTTTTACCCTATTATAGGCCCAGGTATCATGGCAATACTCTGTCATAATTTTGTTCGATTCTGTCCGTCCGTTTAGGCTGCAACCTGGCGCATACATACATACATACATACATAGTATACCTATGTATATCTACATACATAGTAGATATATCCTTCTCTTAGCGTAAAATAATTTTTGGGGATGTCTCGGCCACAGGGCCACCTGTCGTGTAAGTTTCAAGTTCAAATATTTCTTTTAAATTGGCTAAATTGTTTTCTAAATACACTGGACCACAAATTTCAACTTTTGCTCTTTACCAGAAACGCCGTTATGAAATTCTTATGTAAAATCACCCCCTGATTCCGAAAATCAAGGTTATTTTTAATTCTATGGTACCGTTTTTGAGATATTTGCAATTTACCGTTTTTGCAAAAAAAAAAAAAATTGGGTCCACTTTATCATATATATCTCAAGAACGAATTAAGCAATTCCAAAACGGTTTGAAGCTTTTAAAAGGTAATAAAATTTTCTATAAACTGTGCATACAACACTTTTTGCTAGGCCCTGTAGATTCAAAGATAACGAACAATCATTACCGATTTTTTCAATTTTTTTTGTAAAAATATAAAAAAAATTGTACTTTGCGGGGAAGGATCTCGAAAACCTTTTATTTTTTTGCAGATTTTTTTTTTCTCCCTAAGCTCTGTTGTATTACAAAAAAAATAAGCTATCATCGAAGAAAATCGATGCAAAACTACGTAAGTTATAAGCGATCAAATAAAAATACCCAGGTTGCGCAATTTCAACGTATACCTCAAAACGTATGTATGGTAAAAAGAAGAGTGAAATATCTAGCTATTCTCTGTTTCTATTGAGTTAAAAGTTCAATTTATGAATGAAATTACCCATATTTTTAACTTTTTTTTTAATTTATTTATGTTTATACTATATTCTAA
>NW_023488178.1:0-1172 GCF_013731165.1 Rhagoletis pomonella
GTTTATTTTATAACCTTAAAAAAAACGATTTTCTTCGAAAAGCGCAATGAGTCTGCAGACTTTTTTTTTTATTTCAAAGAAAAATGCCCCTGCGTTCAAATAAAAGAATAAAAAAAGCATACTTTTACATATTTTTTTTTTATCCCTTTGTAAACTTAGGAATTTTTTACATTTTCTGCAACAAATTTTAGGGTGTAGCAAATAGGCCATTCCAGCCAGGAAACTCAATATTTTTTAAAAAGCTCTATAGAGTGGTTTCCTTACAGACTTTCTAATTAGAAAAATTGTGTCTTAAGATAAAGTATGATAAATTGTATTTTTAGCAATTTTTTTTTTAAAGACTCCAGCTAAAGGCATTTTCATAAAAGAAAAAATATATAAAAAACACACAACTTAAAGAGGTTTTTGTGAGAACCTTATGAGATAAAAACAAAAACTAAGTCCAGATCCTTAATCTAGGATAAATTTCCTTACCAACGATACCAAACACGTTGACATACGTGACAACAATTTTTTTGATTTTCGCCCGCTCATACAGCACTGTGCGTAGGTAGCTTTTTGCTTGGATAAGCTTATAGATTCCTGTTTTCCAATTTTCATGCAATTTCAAATATAAATAGCTTTAAGTAACGACCATATCAAGGGGCGAATTCGTCACTAGGCAAGATTTTTTTGCGCCAATCAGAAACAACGGATACTGTCAAAATATAATTATAATTAGGGGATTCACAAGACGTGTTAACCGTCGTAAAATCTTAAGGTTAACATCTTTTTTAATTAAAATGGTTTTAGGGGATTTCTAACTAAACCGAAATTCTTTTAAACTGATAAAGAATATATAATTAGCCAACCCCCCAACCATTTTAACCGCTATTTTACATAAACAAGTGTTAAGCTTAAGATTTTACGACGGTTAACACGTCTTGTGAATCCCCTAAATATATAATATATCTCAACTAATATATATTTAGAAAGCCGTTTGTTAGTTTTCGCAAGGCTCGAGAGCGGCTGAACCGATTTTTTTGAAACTGCCACCTGCCGCACGTGTCCCAAGGATGGTTTTAGGCTAAAAAAAATCTATATGTAAAGGGGGCGTGGCACCTCCCATACAAACCGAATTTCTCATGCTACATATCTCTGAAAGTGTGCATGGTAGAGTTTTGGAAATTGGA
>NW_023488179.1:0-875 GCF_013731165.1 Rhagoletis pomonella
ATGCAACGACAATTAGTCCCAGTAGGAATTGTAAACTTACCATGGACAAAGCCTTCAGGCAGCTAAAAGACGATCTTTTCACAAACTGGTATGAGAGTTTTAAAGTCTACTCAGACGAGCACCCAAACCTCTTTGCCTCCACTTTCCCAATGAGAAAAAAGACAACGTGGTTCAGGAAACTGCTGCTGCCCCCTGCTGAAGTTAAAAGACTTAACCGTGTACTATCCGGCCATACGTATGACAGGGCTTATCTTTACAAAATTCGAGCAATGGCACGAATCAATGTTTTTGTGGACAAACTGACGGTTATGTGCACCGGACTTTTCACTGTAGAGGGCTCACGAATCTTCGATCTAGCTTTGAGATTTTTCATAACCACGAAGCCTTTTTAGACATTTTCAGAGAAAGCAATATTGCCAAGATTACAAAATTTTTCAAAAAGCCAATTTTAACTTTTAAAAAATCATTTTCATAATCAATCCCCTCATTTCAACTACTATGTATGTATGCAATAACTTTCAAGTTACAGCAATCCGTACCCACTGCGCTCCAACCCTGTCAATTCGCGCGCGCTAAGTTCACGCAAGCCTTGTGTCAATCACACAACTACTGCATAAAAGCCATCCATTGCATGGAACCAGCTAGCTGATGCAGTCTACCAGGCATAATCATCAATCCGTACTATTTGGATGTCCCACGTCACAAAGTCTCCTCGTTTAAATGAGTTTCGCTGCATCGCAGGCGCTTAAGTTGGATTTAACTCAACACATCAAATCCTTCGCTGTGAATTAAAAAATTGTTTAAGGAACAGATCGTTTCAACTTTAAGTACATGATGACAGCAGGACTGTCATTCTAGACGACAAGGGTTATAGT
>NW_023488179.1:885-1172 GCF_013731165.1 Rhagoletis pomonella
GGTTTGAGCAGTGGGAGCACTCTCCCCATCTTCCATATGTCTGGAATGATGAGAGTGGCCATAGACAAGTTGAGGACCTCCGTTAGGTACGCTACTCCCGCAAATCCCAAATTTTTCAGCATCAACATGCATATTCCGTCGGGTCCAATGGCTTTGGAGGCTTTCGCCTTCCCGATGCCTACCGTTACCTCACCGCTGGTGAAAACAAGAGGCGCACTGGGATTTGGCATTTTGTGCAGTCTTCTGGTCACTCGACGTTTGGTTTTATCCACCGGAGGATGCAGAGT
>NW_023488180.1:0-1172 GCF_013731165.1 Rhagoletis pomonella
AAGATGAAGATGAAGATGAAGATGAAGATGAAGATGAAGATGAAGATGAAGATAAAAATGAGCATGAATATTAAGATTAAGATTAAAATTGGGCTAAGATTAAGCTTAAGATTAAGACTAAAAGTATGTTCACATATCAATATTTTGTCAATCAAAGCTCGTTTTTTAATCATCCCGTTTACATAGGCAAATCTCAGATTATTAGCCATCAATATTGTTGTGCTTATTATTCTCACATCTCAAGGAAAAGTTATGTTTCTTCTCTGTGCCACCGTGATCACGTTTTTCTGCTATAATAGGCAATATAAATATATATTAACTTAACATTTTATTAAAAATACCCTTACAAACCTCTTTTCCTCTTTTCCTTACTAGCGTCCATTTTTGTTTACTTTTGCATTTGGCTTTTCTCCTCTTTTTCGCAAAAACAATCGATAAAACCAGGATGGACACCGAAAAGTTATCGGTCAAATCTGAGATTATTTAATAATTACAGATTAACAAGGGACGAATTTTATATGGCTAATCTCTTGTTCTAATTACAGATTAGGGTGTTAAGCTCGAAAATGAGGATAATCTACTTATATGTGAACCTAGTATAAGAATGATTTAGATTTAGATTAAGATAAAGATAAAGATTATTAATTCTTCCTTATTATGCAGAAATAATATGGTGAGCTATAGATACGGGTAACGGGTACGATCTACAAGTATACGAAACATGTTTGCACAAGCCCAACTTTTCAATATTTTCTTTCTAGATACTAAAATATTTTTTTTTAATATGTAAATTAATCGATGGGATGGGGAAAAAACATTTTTCTCTCTTAAAAATTTGATTAAAAAGGTTTTATGTTTGATTCACATCCGATATCGCTTAATACTGATGCAAGCCATAAGCTTGCTGCAACTCCATACAAAAATTTATGCAACAATTAAAATAAACCAACAGGTATTAAACTGGCAGCAACAATAACAACAAGAAAAAGGCAAATAAGTGAAAACTTGGCAAACAGAAACAGAAAAGAAACCAAACAACAGATACTTATGTATGTATTTATATATTTTTATTCGTAAATTTTTTGCAAAAGTATGTAGCAGCCACAGCAATTATGTATAAAAAAAGCAAATTAACATCATCGGTAACTATAAAAGCAACAATTAAACAACAC
>NW_023488181.1:0-1172 GCF_013731165.1 Rhagoletis pomonella
TAATTTGTCTTAGGTTGGGGGACGGCGAGGGGAAGACGAAAGCAGAACAATCGTACATATTTATGCACATATTTACATTTATAAATGCACACATATTTATGCGTTTGTCTTCTTGGACGAATGAAAAATTTCATATATGTGGTGATTTAGAGATTGCTGTTTCAGTAATGTGCCGTGGCGTGTACGCTAGAGGCGATGCAGCTTTTTGGCGTCTCGCCGTTTGTCTTGGTTCAAATCCCGGACGAACCAAGTAATAAATTTTATTTTATTTTTTTAATTGTCATATCCATATTCGATTTTAAATTTTATTATTAGCTTTATTTAAAATAATATAAATGGATATGTAGGTACAAACGCATGCATAATTTCACATAATCGCTCAAATTTGCCAAAAGTTACTGAAAGCTTTATTGTAAATGTTTTCACTAAAATATTAGTTATTGGAATTAAAATTTTATGCGAATCCAATTTTTATTCCCATTTTTAGAAAGCGCAAGTATGTATATGTTCGTGCCACAAAAATTATTTCATAAGTAGTTAATTTTAAACACAAATATGTATGTACACTGGCAAAGTGAGTGCATCCTGTTTTTTGTTTAATATTTGCAATGTTTTTAAGTCAAACTTTTATGTTATTTTCGACGGGAATTGCGGTTTTATGCATATAGCAAGTGCAATTTGTAAAAAATAGCGATACTTTTTTTTAATTGTTTGCAAACGGTCATGCGCATTTTATTCTACAAGAAATTCCCTTTTATTTGGTAAAAAGTGCAAAAAGCCGTCAGCAATAAAAAATCATTAAAAATCAACCCGATTTTTTAGCCGCTTAAAACTTGATCTGGTTCCACTAGAATTAAAAAACCAATCTATCTGCGTACTCAAAATTTTTCTAAAAACTCAGATTAAACAGGTCAAAATTTAGACGAAAACTCGTTGAATTTTTCTATGTTCTGTGTAAAGTTTGAAAGTTTGACTTATGTAGTTTTAATTAAAGCATGAACCACATTCTTATAAAAAGAGAATAAAAAAAAATTAATTGAAAAACATTGCAAATATTAAGCAAAAAACACCATGCACTCACTTTTGATTGCCAGTATATGTATGCATGTACATACATATGTGTGTAAACTTTATGCCAAACTATCATTATTTTAAATTGTATTTGCATCTTG
>NW_023488182.1:0-1172 GCF_013731165.1 Rhagoletis pomonella
AATGTCCAAGTAATGGGAATTATTGTGTATGGTGTTATTGCATGCTGTATCCCACCCATAGTGGAATTTACCAGGTGCCACTGCTTTATTTGAAAATTTGCCTATAAAATGTCGAATGTCAGAAAATAAAGCGAGAAAGCTGTTTTATTACTTCATTTGTTTATTGCGACATGGTTTTATGAAAACATTTTAAGGTTTTCCAGCAATGTTTTTAACATATATTAAAAAGCAGGCAGAAAAAATTCATACAAAAGCGATATGTCCAATATGCGGAATAGTTTTTAAAGACGATGGTTTCCCTATATTTTGTTAGACTCTTCATAAGTGTAAAAATATTTTGTGAATATTACTTTCTTCATATGAATCATCATTGTTTAATTCAAGGCATATCAAACAGGTTTAGAGCATTTGAGCAAAAACAACATTTGCCTGTATTTTGTTATTGCTTCTGGTACCGAAGGTACCAAAAACTGTTCTGATTTTGTTCTTCTACATCAAAGCGTGCCATGCGAAATACGAAAAAGATAAACAATTTTAATTGAAAAAATGAAAGAAATGTAAAATATTTGACATTTTCGAGAACAAATAATTTGAAAAAACTCAAATCAGCTGCTATACTGATATTACCTGTTCAATGTGCCTTGGTTTAATTGTATTTTTGGAATAAACAAAGTTCTTTTTCCTTCTGTCAGTAAACTGTTTTTTTTTAAGCAAATAGTATAAATAAGCAATGGGAAATAAGGCAAAATTTGTTTTATTTCCAACCTTTGTTGGAAATAAAGCAAAACTCAGATTTTGGTATTATTTCCCATTTAAAAGTGAAATAAAGCAAATTTCGCGTTATTGCCGTTTGTGTTATTTCACCCCCCCCTCCATTTGTGTAATAAACTAAATGCGGACACCACCAATTGCAGTAGAATCTCTGCCGAACTCTGTATGAAAATATGAGCGCCAAATATAATTTTGTATGTACTCGAAGCTACGCTAACGCTCTAACTGGGCTTTATCTACGAGTCTTTGTCTTCGAAGAAATATTTTTTTGTATAAAAATTTTGCACTTTAATGCGAGTATGTAATACTTTAGTGCCGCTGGTGTGCCACTGTTTACCCAACCTATTTAGTTTGCATTCGCACCCTGATAACTACATACTTACATACGAACAAAACGTTAA
>NW_023488183.1:0-1172 GCF_013731165.1 Rhagoletis pomonella
TACTTGTAAAAAGGGCCATAGGCAAGAGATGGGGCCTCGGCCCCCAGGATATTTATAGCAATCGTTAGACCTGTAGACCTGTCCTCCTGTATGGAGTGATTGTATGGTGACCTGTATTGAAGAAAGAGGCTACTCACCAAGGTGCAAAGTTCCAGTGTGATCTCCATAAGCGGAGCGCTCAAAACCGCGACAAACGATGCTCTGAACACTATTTTAGATTTTCTGCCACTGGGTTAGGCAGGACAGCAGATGGCAGCGATCGCTGTTCTTCGTCTAAGAGAGGCATCCCAATGGCAACCTGAAGCCGAGGGGCACTCCGAACAGCACAGACCGTTGGGCTTCGGCATCGGCTAAGAAAAGCAATTTTTGCACAAGAATCCCAAGCAGGGAGGCGCGGAAAGAAGATATTAATACTCCGCCGGATAGTACTGACATATATACAGATGGCTCGCGAAACTCAACGGTTCGGTATGCGGGAGCATTTTCTCACGTGTGCCGTTAAGACGGCAGCCACTCCTACCTACCTACCTACCTAACAGACGGCTAGACAGATGGGCGTAAATCGACTCACTCCGACGTCTTGATCATTTTGGTATACATTTTCATGGGTCTATCTCCTTTTTCCGGTACTTACAAACATCTGTCGAAAGTTATAATACCATTATATTTTCGTGAAAGTTATAATGGAGCTACGTATGTACACATATAATTTTAAATAGATTTGATAAAAAAAATTTGCGACTTTGATCTGAAGAATATTTATCAAGGCGGAATAAATCAAGAATTGTTAGTATATTTGTATGTAAATTTATTTTTAAATGGATTTATATCAGGGACCGCACATAACAGTTATTGATGAAAACTGTCATGGAAAATTTCACCATGAAAGAAATGTTCTACAACTAAGTGATACATACCCATCGATTTCTTTTTTTCACCGAGACTCAAATTTGAAAATAAATTTTGATTTGCAATTTTTAGGCAAAATGAAAGTAAATAACAGTTATTTTCGATTTTTATATTATATGTCTTAGATAACAGTTATAGAAGACTCTTATTTATAATTTACATTTTATTTATAAAAGTCATCAATAAAAAGCAGTCAGTGACCTTTACTTTTAAAAGTCATCAATATAAATCAGTCACGACTTTTACCTTTTAAATCATTCGTA
>NW_023488184.1:0-1172 GCF_013731165.1 Rhagoletis pomonella
GACCACCTCCCATTTATTAATCAACAATATTATTGTTTTATTTTTTTACGAATTTCGCTGTTAAAATTTACATTTCAAATATTACAACAAACATTTGGGGGTACTTTTGCACCAGTCATTGCCTATGGGTTAATGACAAAATAATCCTATAAATGCACAATATTTCATGTATTAATTTTCAAATAAGCATATTGTCAATGGCTGGTTTACTGTATACTGTGCTTTGTACGAAAGAAAATGAGTGACACCGTCAGAAAAAATAATTTTATAAATTTCAAACTTGCACTTTATTTTACTAAAATTTAATAGGCTACAAATCTACATACCAAATTTTTTTCTAGTAATTCTATTTAAATATTCTCAATTATTATGAAGCTTTATTGAATTTGTCTTATTTTTTCACAAAGTGGTAAATTTTTTTTATAGTTTTTTCTATGTTTTTATAAAAAATAATTTATTTTTCAGCTATAGGCCGTATGTTAAATAAAACATTAAACGTTTTTCTGTTTTATTTACTTTTATTTTTATTTTGGTCGATATTTCGCCTTCAGTCTGAAGGCATCTTCAGGACTAAAAAAGGAAAACAATATTTGTACATCATCACAAAATAAAACTTACAAAAATATACCTATGCACAAGTGCATTATAAAAAATTACTGAACATGAACCAATAAAAACAAAAATACTGAAAACTGATCAATTTGAAGTACTGCTATTTGGTTACTCGCAGGTGTATATTTACATGAAATCTATTTATGTATCTTCATAATTTTGTACTCTTAAAGCGTTTCAGCTAAAAGTTGACTATCATGTGAAGATCGCCCTCTTTGAAAAAGTGGACCTCTAAGTATCATATACATATCTGCGGACTTTTGTCAAAACAATTTCTCTCTAGTGAGGTCATTCTCTCTTCAAAGCGGTTATTCATTGAGTTGTATGATATTTTTATGTTTAGTCATTAATAGGACATCTTGAACTAATGCTATCTTAATGAAAGTTAAATAGAAAAGTCAAATTGTTAAATGGAAGTCCCTTATAATCATGGTGAAATTATAAAAAGGTGAAGTAATAAAACAGCTTTCTCGCTTTATTTTCTAAATTTTCTTGACAACCGGCTATCTTATAAAAGTTTTTAATACGAAATTTTCAAATAACATAGTGTAAATTTTTTT
>NW_023488185.1:0-1172 GCF_013731165.1 Rhagoletis pomonella
ACCTTTTTTGAACTTATCAATTTAAATGAATTTAATTTTTTGACAGTCAGCAACACTTTAAAAAATTTAATATTTTTTCAATCCAGCTGATAACTGCTGTATGCACGCAAAATTTTATTTTTAAACAGGTGGTAAAGCTCTTCCAAAATATTTTCGAAATGATGCTCTCTTAAACCTTTTTTCGTTGGATATCTGCATTGTTATATTTGATTGAAGTTATTAGCTTCATTTAGCTTTTTTATCAGCTTGCAGCAGTTTGAATTAAGCAACCAATTTTCAACCCAGCTCATAAGCTATCGGTGTGCGAAATTTCATGCAAATCGGTTTAGTAATTTTCGCGTGAATGAGCGACAAATATCCAAACTCACCACCCACAAACTGACAAACGTACCAGCTGCCAAATTTACATATAATCAGCCTAACCAACCATGAGTTTCATTTTCCCCGAACCGGTTCATTTTGTACTTTTCGTTTCCATATATTTAGTTACTATGGGCGGATGGGAAAATTTCCGGTGAATTTTTTGCAGGCGAAACTCAGAATGAGGTGGAATATTAGCAGGATATGAAAATTTATAATAGATTTCTTTATCGTTATATGTTAAAGCTGAATCGGGAACGTGGAAAACTTTTTAGAGAAACTGGAGAAAAGCAATTGTCGGACGATGCAGCCGACTCGGCTCTTATCGCTTGGGTAAAATTTCTGGATATCCTTTTTGGTCTGATTCAAGGTTACCTGAATTTTAAGTGTAGGTGGGTGGTTAAGGGCAACCTCGCCGTCCATTAGTATGGGATACCGCATCCCTCCCGGAAACTCCAGAATTATCTTGGGTAGGAAGCTGTCATAAAAGCTAAATATTGAGGACAGGGCATTAAAAAGGTGTTTGTTACCTGCAGGAGAGCTTTTGTTAAAAGATGGGTTCTCTTGTTGAGTGTAATTCATACGCTCTATGATATAACAAAAATCTAATACAAACCAAACCAAAACCACAAAGTTAAGGTTGACAGATAGGGGACCAAGACTACCTTGCGGTCATAAATTTATAATTTCTTTTTTTATTAGAATAAATTCCGCCTGTTGCAAATTTTCAAAGCACAAATTGAAAATTGGACTTTTGTTGGACCGCCTTTTCAACTACGCAAGAATAGTTTCTTATCAGGCTCGTTTGGATT
>NW_023488186.1:0-1172 GCF_013731165.1 Rhagoletis pomonella
TTTTCTTTTTTTTATTAGTTTTATTTTTTAATAATCTTTAGATTTTAATGTTAAAAAAAATATTATTATTTTTTCAATGGATTTGTATATCAAAGCATTTTGGCTTATTTCCTTACGAAATTCTAATTAAACACATTTCCTCGCTTCATATTCGCGTTTTTTTTAATAAAATGGAAAGCAATTAACTTTTTCTCCATATTTTTATTTTTGAGACCTGCTCTTAGCCACCTGACAAATTAGTGACTTTTTTTGAGACTAGAGACGTGAGACAGCGTACTGAACACCAAATAGTCTCAAAATCCAAGTTCACCACCAAAAGTCACTATTAGTGACTAGAGACCGCGTACTGAATTCCAGGGTTAGTGACTTGAGATGAGACTAAATTACTGAATCCCAGGGTTAATGTTATTAAAGACCTATCCTAATGCTACGAGAGACTTGCTTGCGAGCCCATAATAGCACCTGGTGCACTGAGGGAAATAATGCATAGTAAAAATGAATACTTTATATTTGATTATCGTTTAAAAATGTTCGTATTTAAAAATAATATTTTCATACAAAATGTATTACGCACGTATTTGACTGTTCACATCTGAGTATGTATATGTAAGTGTACATACCCTGAAGGAAAGATTGGTCCAATCGCTCGAAAAATATAGTCGTAGTTATAGTAGCTTTGTATCTAGACTAGGGATGTTGCGAATGTGGAATTTTAGACATCCGCGGATGCGAATGCGGATGTCAAGTATTTTTAAGAAATAATTTCTTCTTCTTCTTCTTAATTGGCGCTGTAACCGCCTAAGCGATTTTGGCCGACTCCAAAACAGCACGCCAGTCATTTCTCTTCTGTGCTAACTGACGCCAATTGAAAATGCCAAGTGAAGCCAAGTCCTTCTCCACCTGGTCTTTCCAACGCAGAGGAGGCCTTCCTCTTCCTCTGTTACCAGCATCGCGGCCCGCGTTGAATATTTTCAGAGCAGGAGCGTTTCTGTCCATCCGAACGACGTGGCCAAGCCAGCGGAGCCGCTGAATTTTAATTCGCTGCACTATGTCTATATCGTTGTAAAGCTCATACAGCTCATCGTTAAATCGTCTGCGATATTCGCCATCCCGAACGCGTAAAGGTCCGTAAATCTTTCACAGAATCTTTCTCTCGAAAACTCCAAGAGCCG
>NW_023488187.1:0-1172 GCF_013731165.1 Rhagoletis pomonella
CATTTTCTTCATCTACATATTCCCCTTCACCTTTTCCCTTATATAAGAAACGTGTTTAAATTTTACTTGATCTTCATTTTTACGCATCTTGGTTTTTGGTTTTATTGTTACCTTTGCCTTTATTCTTTTCTTTATCTATGAACGTACGCACCTTTACTTTCATTCTTGCATTGATCTTTTTCTAAGCGTTATTCTTTAACCTTTTATTATGAAGTTTTTGTTAAGCCCCAACCATTTCCGTTGCACCATTTCCGTGTGCAATTTCCGTTGAGTTTGCCAATTTACTCCCAACCAACCAAGCGCCGCTAAAGAAGTTTCACTTAAAACAAAAAAATGGTACGCAGACCCTTTAAGCGTAGACTTCTATGATCTGAGGTTATTTTTCGAAAAATTATTAAAAAAAAAACGATTTTTGAAGGTATTTTCAAATGGGTCCATCTCACGTAAATCTTGATATTTTTCCGAAATATTTCGGCGCAAGTTTTAAAATATAATAAGTTTTATAATTCCGATGTGAAAACGGTGCCGATTTTTTTTTGTTCCGAAGGTGATGCACCCTAATATACATACATTCAATGCGATTGGGTCGGCTTTATTAGGCATACAACAATAGCAACAGTCGCATAAAGATATTTTATTTTTTTTTAAGTAGAAAAAAACCTTTTTAGCTTTTAGGGCTTAGCAAATTTTTGCTATGGCAATGCATTTGCTGTATTTGGTTAGGCAGTTGTGATTTGCCTCCAAAATAATTTACAAAGGCAATGCAAAGGAAGTGATTAGATAGCCAAATAGTTACATAGTGCATACATATGTATGTACATATGTATGCGCCACGCCTGCAGAAACGCAAATCTAATTAAAGTAATTTATTTGAAATTAAATTCGGAAGGACGATTAAGGATAACTAGTGAAAAACGCCAAAATCGTTTGTAAAAAAATTGCACACAAAAGGAAAGATTTTCAAAAGTTGCGAAAATTGTTTTTGTGCCATATCAATTCAATTTATATCGTAAAAGTAGTAAATAGGTTGTTGTTTTGAAATCAAGCACTTTTTAACATGCAAAAAAAATTGTAATCTTCATTTAGTTCCATACTTTTAAACCAAAGCTTTCTTAAGAATCTTTCTTCTGACACTAATATTAAAAAATTTCACATAACTTGCATATAATTTA
>NW_023488188.1:0-1172 GCF_013731165.1 Rhagoletis pomonella
ACGAGCACACCTAAAAGTTAAACATTCTAAAAATAGAATTATTAGCAAAAACCAACAACCACATGATCAAGTGAATTGCAGCGGAATAGCTGCACTTGATTTTGTCGGCATAATAAAATGAAAAAGTGGAAAAAAGCAACGATAATTTACAAGGCGAACTTAGCACAGTGCATAGGCAACTGGCTGAGTCAGTCGGATCGTCGGTTCGAAGCCTACTGAAAGAAGTCTGATGAGGAAATGTGGTGATTTCCGAAATAGCTATCCTTTTTACCATTTTTTCACATTATTGTTGCTTTTCCACAATAAGTTTTTAATTAAAAAAATACGACCTCAAGCTCATTAAAAATTGTTGAACATAATTGTTATAAGGCCATAAAATAACAAAAACAAATTACTAAAGGACGAGAACACCTAAAAGTTAAACATTCTAAAAACAGAATTATTAGCAAAAACCAACAAAACCAACAACCACATGATCAAGTGAATTGCTGCGGAATAGCAGCGCTTGATTGTGTTGGCAGAACAAAATGGAAAAGTTGAAAAAAGCAACGATAATTTACAAGGCGAACTTAGTACAGTGCATAGGCAACTGGCTGAGTCAGTGGGCTCGTCGGTTCCAAGCCTACTGAAAGAAGTCTGATGAGGAAATGTGGGGATTTTCGAAATGGCTATCACTTCTACCATTTTTTCACATTATTGTTGCTTTTCCACAATAAGTTTTTCATTAAAAAAATACGGCCTCAGGCTCATTAAAAATTGTTGAATATAATTGTAATAAGGCCATAAAATAACAAATCAAATAACATAAGGACGAGCACACCTAAAAGTTAAACATACTAAAAATATAATTATTAGCAAAAATCAACAAAACCAACAACCACATGATCAAGCGAATTGCAGAGGAATAGCTGCGCTTGATTGTGTTGGCATAACAAACTGAAAAAGTGGAAAAGTCAGTCAGTGACTTCGTCGTCAGTGGGATCGTCGGTTCGAAGCCTACTGAAAGAAATCTGATGAGGAAATGTGGTGATTTCCGAAATAGCTATCACTTCTACCATTTTTTCACATTATTGTTGCATTTCCACAATAAGTTTTTTATTCAAAAAAACGGCCTCAAACTCATTAAAAATTGTTGAATATAATTGTTATAAGGCCATAAAATAACAAAAACA
>NW_023488189.1:0-1171 GCF_013731165.1 Rhagoletis pomonella
CGAAGAGCGATCCGAAGTAAAGCATTTTTTTCCAAAATTTAATAATCACGTTTTTCCTCAAATTTATATATACAGTATATTTTGCTTAGCTGCACATCCTCCTTTGCACGAAAAACTTGTGCACGTAACCGAAAAAGGCACTTAAGCGAATTTTCTTTACTACTTCAATGAGGAAGGTATCCGAATCCCTATGAAACCAAATATTGGCGGAGCACTTACCATGTAGAAACTACTGCAAGGGAAATTTTTACCGAATGTTATCTAATTATCTATATAACTACATAAACTGTTAGCCATTTTCGTTATTCTGCGAGATGAGCAAAATAAATAAAAGGTTGTAAAATTAGGTAATTGTAGAGCCAGTGCAGGTAAACGTAATACTTTCTTTGATAATTGATACTAGTCGCAAAATTTTTAAGGCAGGTATCGCCAATGTGCAGGTATGTTGAATGCATCTATCGGAGCAGTTTCCTTATAAATGTTAAAAATAATGCTTTTGATGCGCATTTTGGGGTAGGTATCTTAAATGCGCATCTAAGCATAGAGGCAGCAAAGCAAAATATACTGTATACACTTTTTTTCCAATATTAGACTTAGCGATAGTGTAAAACCTTGACCGCCCGCATACTGCCCGGGGTCCAACTCTGTAACTCTTCCCTACCGATCATTTCTCAGCTGGTAGAGAATATTCGTAATTTATTACTACTCCTTATAACATGTCCCCACCAAAAAGTTAACCATCTCAAATCGAACTTAACCACATCACTAACTATTGTTATCCACACTGCGGTTTGAGGTTTATAAAGCAGTACAAATGTAGAGAACAGTGTTCGGAGCTCCAAAACTCGATTCAGGACTAAAAATCTGAGCAAAAACAAATTTTCCGTGTTAGATGGAATTTTTTATTTTCGTTTCTGACATTAATTGTTTGACTTAAATATTTTCTATTCATGCAAAATAAGAACGCTAGGCAATTTAAGGATAATATGTTACATATTTAGGTAATATTTAGCATTTTCTATAAAGCAGAACGTTTCTAACACTTAATTTTTTAAAGAGCAATAGGATTTAAACTTTTCCTACTTTATATAAATTTTATTCGACATATATTTTTTTAACAACTTAAGTATAGTTCTGCATCCGCCAATCTCTACAGCCATACATCAAAAAA
>NW_023488190.1:0-1171 GCF_013731165.1 Rhagoletis pomonella
AAAACTTCATAATTCCTCACTCAAAAGGGTTAACACGAAAGTCAAATGAAGGAAAAAATGATGATAATAAATTGCCAAATAAGTGTACCGAAATATAATGTCATTGCTAGCTGGAACACTTTATTATAGTGGGATTCATGAAACTTCGCAAAGTTGTTTCAAATTTCGCATTTGCCGCAAAATTTGCCACCTTGCGACACATCTGATTAATTTTGTATGGGAACTTTCTTGCGACAAAATTGCGAAACACATGTTTTTTATTGTCTTCAAATACTTCAAGAAAAAGTATTTATATAAGTTAAGGCTGCTTCGAAATATAATTGTAAAAACTTGTCTATTTCTATAACGCGCGGCATTTAAAAAAAAATTTTACATTTGCAATCCGGAGTTGCGATAGATGGTTCATACAATTTTGTTCGCAACATTGCCATTTCGCCAAAAAATGCTAATTCAAAAATGTTTAAGCTTTGGTCTTTGCCGTCATTCAGGGCCCTTTATAATGGTCAGTGATATCCTAGGTGTTTAAAAAAGAAAGGGATCTCAGCTATTTTTATTTTTTGCTTTCCTGAAATATATTTTAAAACTATAAATAATATCTAATAACTTTTCCGAATCTCAATTCCACGGAAAATTGGTTAATATTTTTAATAGATTAAATTGCTCACTATCGACGTTTCTGCCACTTTTTCTTTTGTGACAAACATGGTCAGCTGCAACTGCAGCTTGCACTTTAATTTGATATATATGTAGCTCAATTCTGTGGCTTCTACAGATCGCCCTGCCCCTTGGTAGTGATGACGCCCATGTATGTACATACATATGTGTGTAATTGGGCCAAATATACAATAGCTCTTCGCCTGAATAGAGAGCAACATCTTCAACCACAAATCAACAAAGAACTTTCACGTGCAAAATTCGTATGTATTTCGATCAAACATACACCGCCACTCGCTATCCCGATTATTTAGCAACATTGGCGCAGAGTAAGTACCACATGCGCATTTATGTACATTAGTGCGGATCGGTCCCCATACAAAAAAAAAAGTTTTTCCAGTCCACCCCTAGGATTAAAGATAATTTGAAGGCGATCCCAAAAAAAATTTTTTTTTTGCCACGCCCCCCCCCGATGGGCTATTTACTTTTTTTGACACTACGTCGCCATTTTAAGTCC
>NW_023488191.1:0-1171 GCF_013731165.1 Rhagoletis pomonella
AGAATAAATAACATAACATATGAAGCATAACACACCACAATATAACATCGCACACTCTTCAGTTGTATTTCCTTTTTATCCCTTTTTTCACCTCTATCTAAATCTTATTTATTTTGGTTCACTTTATGCCAAATGATGTTGCCTTTGATGCCACATCAAGTGATATCATGTCATGTGGTGAAATTGGGTGTGGTGAGCTGCGGTGTGGTGGAATTGGGTGTAGGAGTTACGGTGTGGTGAATTTAGGTGTGGTAGATTCAGGTGTGGTGAGTTAAGTTATGGTGAGAAAGTTGAGGTGTGGTGAATTTTGGTGTGGTGAGTTGAGGTGAGTTAAGGTGTGGTGAGAAAGTTGAGGTGTGGTGAATTAAGGGTGGTGGATTTAGGTGTGGTGGATTTAGGTGCGGGGGTTAAGGTGTGGCGAGTTGAGGTGTGGTGAATTTAGGTGTGGGGAGTTAAAGTGTGGTGAATTAATGTGTGGTGAGCTCAGGTGGAGTAAGTTTTTAAGTTAAGATGAGTTAAAGTTAAGGGGTTATGATTTTTATCCTTATCTTCATCTTCATCTTCATCTTCATCTTCATCTTCATCTTCATCTTCATCTTCATATCCACCTTCGTTTGTATTTAGGTTTCTTTGCCTTTATCCCTTTCTTCTTCAACATATTCAACTTTACCTTCTTCCTTGCATGAATCTTAATCTTCGTAAATCTGATTTCTAAACTGCTGCTTAGCAGATTTCTTTAATTCAGTATCAATATTAAAGCAATGTCATTGATGCCACATAAAGTGATATCATGTCATGTGGGGAAATTGGGTGTGGTGGTTTGCGATGTGGTGGAATTGGGTGTGGGAGTTACGGCGCTGTGAATTCAGGTGTGGTGGGCTTAAGAGGTGCGGTGAGTTTAGGTGTGGCGAATTTAGGTGTGGGGAGTTAAGATGTGGTGAGTTGAGGTGTGGTGAGTTAAGGTGTGGTGAGAAAGTTGAGGTGTGGTGAATTACGGTGTGGTGGATTTAGGTGTGGGGGGTTATCGTGTGGTGAGTTGAGGTGTGGTGAATTAAGGTGTGGTGAATTTAGGTGTGTGGAGTTAAGGTGTGGTGAGTTGAGGTGTGGTGAGTTAAGGTGTGGTGAGAGAGTTGAAGTGTGGTGAATTACGGTGTGGGGGTTAAGTTGTGGT
>NW_023488192.1:0-1171 GCF_013731165.1 Rhagoletis pomonella
GGTAATTATTGATTAAATTTAAGCTGATTTGCACAGTTGTTTTTTTTTTGTTTTTGTTTTTTTGATATTGTTTTGCATAAATACCCATGCCATCGCTGGCAAAATAAATTTGTTAATGCATATGCAAATGAAAGTTTTTTATGATGTGTAGTACACGTAATTTTATCGGTTGCATAATAGATATGGCATATGTATTTAAGAGCAATGTATTGCAAAATAAAATTATTGCTAAATTTGCAGCAGCTTTTTTTGATATTTAAATACTTGTATTACATATTCGTATAAATGCAAAATTTGGTAATCTGTTTGTAGGTAAGCTCTAAGTTTAGGTGTTTAACTCTGAATTATTTTGAAATGTTTAAATTTTTTACGCAAAATGAAAATGCTTTAAAATAAGAAAGACTCAGCTGAAGACAGAGAAAATTCAAAAGAAAATCTTGATGCCTTATTAAAAAAAAAAATGATATATAGATGGGCAAAATGAGTTATATATATATACATACAAAAATTGCAAAGTATTGAATATATTTCGGAGGCTTCACCATCGATATATGAAACACAAATTATGTATGTATGTATGTATGTATATCCTCAGTTGCATCTTAAGCCGCTTAACCGATCAGAATCAAATTTGGCACACTTACTGAAGACTTTCCAAGGATGGTCAGATGCTAGTAATAAATTCCATATTTTACTTTTGCGACGTACCTTCCATAAAAATTATAATTTTCATAGAGGCACCGAAATTGCGCATATGGAAACTGTGCATTTAGACATTATTTCGGTTTCAACCGAAACTGTGCATGTATGCTTTATTTCGGTTTTTACCATATGCATTATTTCGGTTTTCTAACGAAAGTGTGCATATGGATAATTTCGTTTTTTCTAATATGAATTATTTACTTCTACTTAGTAAGGGTTTTAATCCCTAAGCGCGGCTGAAAGCCGCCTACGCAGAGAAAAGTTCTGCGCAAAAATACGTCCGCCCTTCTTTTCCGGCAATACAGAAAAGAGAATTCTACTTAGTAAGGGTTATAATCCCTAAGCGCGGCCGAAGGCCGCCTACGCAGAAAGAAGTTCTGCGCAAAAGTACTTCCGGCCCCCTTTTCCGGCAACACAGAAAGGAGAATTCTACTTAGTAAGGGTTATAATCCCTAAGCGCGGCCGAAGG
>NW_023488193.1:0-1171 GCF_013731165.1 Rhagoletis pomonella
TTTTTCAGTGCCAGTTGAAACTTAGATTAAGTAAACTGATTTTAAATTGAACAACTGGCTGACATTTGATTGGCTTAGCTTAGTTTGAATCAGCCAGATCGGGCGTTTAAACTGAAAAACTGGCCCTATGAATACTACGATGCTTACCTTTGGTCTCATAAGTGAAGTTCAATTGTGCCGCCAAGTGTATGATAATGCAGCTGGAATTCCATTTGCCAGTTTCTGGTGCTGGGAAAGGCGCTGGTGCGGGTGTAGTGGTAATGGGCGCAACCGTGGTGGTATTTGGTGCAGCTGTTGTTGTAGTTGTAGTGGTCGATGTTGTGGTTGGTGCTGGGGTTGTTGTTGGCGCTGGTGTTGTTGTTGACGTTGTGGTAGTTGTAGTGCTGGTCGAGCTACTGCTTGACGTAGTTGCTGGCGTAGTTGTCTTGGGTTTTTCTACACCTTCCTCTTGCCCAGCAATGGGTAAGGCTGCAGCGGCATCAGGTAATGTGGCATTCTTCAAGGTCACATCGATTTGGGCAGCTGCAATGAGGAAATGAGAGATGTTAAGGTTTGACTTTTTTTTAATAATTCTAACATAAGGCTATTTTAATATAATTTTCAAGTTGTTGTTGTTGTAACAGCATACAAATTTCCCAAAGAGTGTGATGCTGGAGTGACAGTTCTTGGCCAGATATAAATCTGGGACGTTCCTGTTACTTAAAGCGGACTCGCGTGTTGTGTCATTTTCAAGTCAACCAATGCAGATGATTGAACATACATATTTCGAGCTAGGGTGGCGGATTGAACCGCCCGTTTTATGTGTGCTAATAGAGTCAAGATTCATCCTGGATTCCCAGGTCAATAGCGGGAGTTTCAGGCGAGTTTCATCGAAATCGAAACGGGGATAATGATATTATACCCAGCCGAGCTACTGATATGTGTGTACACGCAAGGCAAGTCAACACGTACGCAGATGATTCGCGCGTCAGATGCACCATCAATGGCGCACATTGGGATGGTTTTATATCAATAAAAAAAACAAAAGCGAAATATGAGTGAAAAATTATGGGGATCGTGAATAAAGTAATATTATTTTTGCGAAACTCAAGAAGCTGATATTCTTTTCGGTTCATTGCGTTCTCATACATACATACATATAAGATCATTGTCATACAAGTTTTGATTTCCA
>NW_023488194.1:0-1171 GCF_013731165.1 Rhagoletis pomonella
CGCTCCCTTGCTTTCGCTAATGAAACATTTTTTTTTGTTTATTCCCCCATGCCATAGCGATTATTTTACACGCTCGTTTTCCTGCCAATTTCTTGCTGTAAACAATTTTATTTTTTCATTAACACCTTTCCTAGTGCAAGTCTGTATGTATCCGTAGAACCATTTACGTTCACTTTTGCACTTATTTTTAATTAAGTTATTCGTTACTGTGTTGGTGAGTGTTTTCGTTATACACAACATGTATGCCAATAATTTGACATTTTCTTTTGATGAAATCTTGCATTATTTTGTAACCATTTTTATTTGAGTAATTTCGTAACAATTAATTAATAAATGTTTTATATGTATTCCTATTGCTTGTGTATTTTTTAAGTTTTTTTTTGTATTTGCTTGTTTTCTAAATAAAAAATAAACTCCTAACTTGATTTGTTTTGGCATGTTGAATTTTATTTTTTACCGTTGGACGAAGAGGTTTGTATATTTATTATTTTTTATTGTATATTTATATATATATATATATTTTTTTTTATATTCATTGTTATGATATAATGGTCATTCCATTGAAACGAGGAAAACGACATAAATTTAAGTATGACCTAATTATCTCTATTTTAGTAGTAACCTTTTTTTAAATGACTACATTTCACGAACCTGTGGGAAAATATTAAAAAAATCAAAAGAAGTTGTAATTTTTGCCTATGGAAACTTTTATTTCATGCATAATTACTTTACAGCAGTCGCAAGGAGATGTCCCACCAGTCACAACTTTAAATATTTTTAAATATTTCTATAAGCCTCATTTTTATTGATTCATTTTCACTAATTATGTTTCATCAAATCATCCTCTTAAACAGTTCGTTTACATTTGAATTTGGAACATAACCTTACTTTTTGACTCCTGCAAATTCCTGCTAGTAAAGTTTTTACTTGTAAAAATTTGCAGCTCTCTCGGGTTGTTACGCTCTCGAATTCGCTCTCTCTTGCAAATATTTTGGGTTATTGAATGCATTTCCAGTAAAAACTTGTAAGTACTAGTAACGATTCGTAACAATTTTTTGATATTGACAGGCCTATTCTGCGTTGGTAACAAAAATTTTGTTACCGGTTAGTAAAGTTACTGTCAATTTTTAAACCCTTTTCGTATTCTCCACACTCTTGTAACCGGTAAATT
>NW_023488195.1:0-1171 GCF_013731165.1 Rhagoletis pomonella
CCTTGAAAACTATTGTGAATTCTTTTGTAGCTAACATTAAGCTGCCTAATAGGCAAACGAGCATTTTGTAATTATTTGGTCGCTATCCTCGCAAACAGCCGGATAGTAATTTAAATTCCGCTCTCATACATTTCATATAGTATATAAACCTAATAAACTTTAGCGATTAATTTCCAAAAAATTCCAGGTTTAATTTCTTTTAGAAGGTTGGCAAATTATTCTTTAAGAAATCTATTCTAACTTTTCTTCAGAATGCTGAAAAAATATTCTTAGAGAGATCTTTTAGAATTTTCCTTTAGAAATTGAACAAAATATATTTAAAGAAATCCTTTAGAATTTTCATACAGAAATTTAACAAAATATTCCTAAAGAAATCTTTTAGAATTTTAGTTAAAAAATCCTATAGATATTTGTTTACGAGTTCGTGTCAACCCCTTCATACGATTTTCTTTGAAAATTCGTAAAGAAATCAATACAGAATTCCGAGTTTCTTTAAAATTTCGTTAAGATTTCGGGAACTTTGGTTTGCAGGGTTTTTATCGCATGACTTACATGTACACTTAGATTAAATTGGTTTCACATAAATGCACATACATATAAAAAACATTAGAACGTCAAATACATTGAAAAACATATAAAAAACATTGAAACGTTAAATACATTGAAAAACATAAAAGTATTGCTACCATCCATCTGTGGTAATTTCGTCAAACTAAATATTCGCTACAAACATAACATGTAAGCAGCCGCGATATCGTCCGTGTCCTCCTTCTTGTTGATTGGTTTTTCGCTTTTCTGCAGTACCCGTAAACTCTCTCTGCTTAATATTTGCTAAAGCTTAGTATCCAGCTCTTAAGAAAAGCAAAAACGCCATATAAAATGACGTACAAGAAATGGCTAAGAAATTTTCTTGAGTCAAATTTCCTTAAGGTAGTACGCAGTTCTTTAGAAATTTAGTACGCTTTCTACTACGGTTTTCTAAAGTTTTTTGTGAAAAAAGAGCACAAGGCAACCCAGGTTTGCAACAGAAATATATGCCCGTTCCATTATTTCTTGAGGAAAGAGTGAGGCAACAGGCTGTGCGTTATCAAAAATGTCAAAATTCCTTGGACACACACGCGAAATAATGGCAATTTTTTCTTGACCGTTTTCTTAAGAGCTGGATACTAAG
>NW_023488196.1:0-1171 GCF_013731165.1 Rhagoletis pomonella
ATTATAGATTATAGATTATAGATTATAGATTATAGATTATAGATTATCGATTATAGATTATAGACTATAGATTATAGATTATAGATTATAGATTATAGATAGAGATCAAAGATTAAGTTTTATATGTAAGTTCCGCTTGCAAAAACTCACTTGAAGACTAGACCATCGAACGTTTTCATATTTATGCCACCCCAAGTGGTGCACAATGCTGACTTGGGTGTACGATCGATCATCACATCGATGTCGCCCTCCATGTAAAGCGTGAAACGTGACGGGGAAACTGCTGTCTCCTCAGAAGACCACCACTCCTACGATACCAAGTTAAAAAATTAACACAGTGTAGTCAAGCAAATTTAAAAAAAAGAACTTTGGCTATTTACGCTATGGCGCTCGACATCCTGATACTTAGCCAGTATAGCTAGTATGCGTTCCCGCTCCGTGGTCCATTGCACGCCAAAATCAGCGCCACCACCACCAATGATATGACCATTATGCTGTGAATAGCGCATGGACTGGGAGCCCTGGCGAATAATATAGCCAGGTGCTGGAAAATAGGAAGAAAAAGGCCATAAATAAATTGTTTTCATTATTTAGGTATTTTACTGAAAAACTTACGATAAATGCATTTCGGCAGCGGTTTCGGATAAAATTCGCCCTCACTGTACTTGCAGGCATAGTCAATATCCAAGCTACCCTGCACTTGTAAACCCGGCACTGCGGGGCAGGATAATTTGCACTTAGCCTCCAGGCCATCATAATTACATTTGTAGCTGCCGTTGAAGCCCGTTTTGGTAACATTACAAGCTTGTACGCCTTGAGGATGGAATGAAAGGTCAAAAGAAAACATTTACAAGTAGATACTACTTAAAATAACAGGAAATAGAGGAATAGAGGAAGTCACTTACTATGTTGACAATAATCGCCGCGATACTGCTGCGTACACTGACACACATTAAAGGATATACACTGACCATCATGCTGACAAGGTGGTTCGCAAATTGCTGAAATTAAAGGAGAAAAATATATATTTTTCAGTTAATATGAAGGTATATAACTATATCTCTTTCCAAACTTACGTCCACAATCAGGCGGCTTCGCCGAGTTCGACTTCTTATGCAACCATACGCCATCTACGCACTCCAGATTCGTTATGGTACTGCCATCGGGATAT
>NW_023488197.1:0-1171 GCF_013731165.1 Rhagoletis pomonella
TATGACATGCCCAGGCTTGTTTGTCTCAGTTTCAGTTTTGCCATCGCCGCGAGTTGTTTCGGTGCGGGTATGGTTATTTAAAAATATAAAGTTTGATGCCAACCGGCGTTTCTCAGTGGATATATAATTCATGTGAATTATAATTAGAAAGTATCTATTTAGCCAAGGAAAAAGCAAAGCAGTATACTTAAACCAGCACTTCCAGCAGATATTGACCTGGGTTTTCGCACGACTATTCCTGTTTAATCGTTTCTTTTTAGGAAATTCTTACCACCATAAACATACTGTGTATTATTTACACTAGTAACTATTTATGTAAATATGTTTGTATTTTTTATGCTTAATATATGCAAATAAAAGAAGTAAACACAACAACCATCGAGTAAATTTTTATTTGTGTCAAACTGAAACTTTTTTTCCAATAATAAACGGTTAGCTGATTCACGTCTACAGCAAGTTCATAAAATTAATTGAAAACTTGTATCAACCAAAGCATTGTTTATATTTGCCCAACAATGATTTTATTCAACTAAAAATATTGTCCACTCAAGGTAGTCGTTTTGTAATTATTAACAAATATACATTTGTCCCAACTAGAAGTCTCAAGTAAATTGCAGAGTTTCGTGAACTAGATATTTATTTCGCCATATCCAACTATGCCACTTGGCCACTATAACCAAATCTTGGTAATTATAACTAAACCTTTTTCTGAGTGTACATACATACATGGTAAAAATATTTATAACGTACAATCGCTGAGAGAAAAATTTAAGAATTTTGACGTTTGCTAGCATTTTTGAAAATTTCTCTCGCCGTCATTTCATTTGTTTGTTTTTATTTTCATTCGAAAGAAATATATTTTTGTCGAAAGAACAAAATTTGAATTTACATACATACATAAATATGCACATATATCGGAAAGAAATATAGACATAGCAATGCTAAGTGAGCCGTATAAAGTACCCAGTGAATCCCAGCTGTGGGCAAAGGACAGCAGCGCTAGAGCTGCGGTATGGAGCTCTGCTAAAACACCTTATATAGAAAACCTTAAACTTGATGTAGGTTTCGTTTGTGTAAGGGTGGCAGGACTGGTCTTCTACAGTTGCTACATACCCCCAAGCTTCAGCCTCGAAGAGTTTGAAAGAGTAATGGATAACATAGTGAGGGATGC
>NW_023488198.1:0-1171 GCF_013731165.1 Rhagoletis pomonella
AAGCAAAGTATTATCCAATAGCGGTATACTGCCTTTCGTTAATAACCTTCAGCGTTAGACGCACGATAATTAGCCCGAAAAGTTTGTCTATTCGCTCTCCAAGGAAGGACAATGTCAAAATCCAATTCCTTAGCGATATCGGTAACTTTTGAAAATATATCATGTGTGTCAGCATTTTCTCTATAATTTCGAAGAATATTCACTGTGCCATTGACTGCTTCGCTAGCACGATTCAAGTCAAGCGAGAGCGCTTGGAGAAGTAAACTTTTAATTTTTTAATTTAACTTTTTAAGTTTTATTCGAGGTACATTGAACAGGTAGTATCAGTAGAGCAGCTGATTTGATTTATTTTCAAATTATTTGGCCTCGAAAATGTCAAATATTTTTAATTTTTTCTCACGAAAATTATAAGTTGGTAAAATCCATTTGCTTGTGAAACCTTTTTCCATACAAAACAAGCGATTGAACAACAAAAACAATTTTTTTTTTAACTTTTATTTAATAAATTGTATGTCCTATTTGACCTTCAAATGACCTCGAAGCTGACATTATGGAGGTTAACGGACCTCGGATTCGGGTTCACCGAATGTAAAACCTTATGTTTATGAATTTTGAGGTTTATTCAATGAATTTTTCCCTACTTGACCTTCAACTGACCACGAACCTGACGTGATGGAGACTACTAAGTGTACGTGTAAAACTTCTAGACCTATCAGTCTTTCTTCATTCATGGTACTACGCAACCATGTTTTTAACCGGCGAAGAGTTGAAAAACTTCTTTCGGAAGCAGCGTTACTAATTGGAAGTATGACGAGAATGCGGAGAAGTTTGTTGATCAATGGAAAGCATATTCGTCGCATTTGCCAAGAACGTCCGCTGCTGATTTTGGGAATGGCTTTTCGCTTTCCTTATTTATCCATTGTTCCAACCACACTTCATACTCTCCTTCCAAATTGATACCGTCTTTTTCTGAAACAAAGTTCGTATCGTTTTCCAAGCAATTTTACGTGTTCGATAGCATTATTTTTTTCGTCAGGCATATTATATTCCCCAATTTTAGATGGAAGTTATAAGTTCAAATCAAAAATATTTTATGTCTCTTTCGGCAATCTTTCTCGGGGATCAAGCAAAGTATTATCCAATAGCGGTATACTGCCTTTCGTTAATAACC
>NW_023488199.1:0-1171 GCF_013731165.1 Rhagoletis pomonella
TAAAATGACATTTTCAATATTTACCAGACCTTCTGCACCAGAAACTTAAATCTGTATATATGTATATTAACTCAACTTGCTTATTTTGTGTTGTTGCTTTCCACGTAATTCTATACCTATCGTTCTTTTGCAAGGCGGGTATAAAATACAACAACTAATGTAGATCCCTACCTCTACCACTGTTCGTTTTAATAACATGTTCATGTTATTCTGTTTTTCCATTATTTTTATCATTATAATCTATCGATAACAAAATCGATAGTCACACTAAAAAATATAATATATATAATATTCTTGTTTTTCGTCTAAAAATTATTGAAAATATCAATTTTGAGTGAATTATCTTCAGTAGTTACTAAAATATCGCAGTTCTCGTATTTCTGGAAATTACCGTTATATTGGAAGTAGGCGTGGTTACAGTCCGATTTCGCCCATTTTCAATACCAACCTACCTTGGATTAAGGAAAATCTACATACCAAACTTCGTTGAGATATCTCAATTTTTGCTCGAGTTATCGTGTACACGGTCGGACGGACAGACGGACAGACGGACAGATGGACAGACGGACGGACAGACAGACATGGCTTAATCGATTTCTTTTTTCATCCTGATCATTTATGTATACATTTGTCTATATCTATCTCGATTCGTTTTGGCTGTTACAAACAACCGTTATGTGAACAAAATTAATATACCCTTGTGCACAAGTGCGCTCGGGTATAAAAATAGCTTCTATGTTGTTTGAGAAGCTCTCCCACCATCAAATATAAAATAAATAATGGGTTTGAAACCTACTTTTTTATTTAAAGTGGCGTTTTTACTTTTTCTCTCTGACCGCAGGATTTATTTTGGAGGACTTTGTAATTTCAAAGATATGATTAATTCCAAAAATTATTAAATAAATTCAATGAAATGTAGAATAAAAATATGGGTAACAAACGCAATAGGAAATTTCTTTAGAATTTAAAAAATTTATATTTTTTGGATTCACAAAGACGAATAGGTAATTTTTAAGCTTACAAAGTTAGACGAATGCAATTCGAGGATGTTATCGAGTTTATATAAGCCCTTAGCATATAATTTTTTCAAAAACAAATATTGCGCGATTTCAAGGATAAAATTCTAAAATGACATTTTCAATATTTACCAGACCTTCTGCACCAGAAACTT
>NW_023488200.1:0-1170 GCF_013731165.1 Rhagoletis pomonella
GCTGCTCCGATGATGAAAAAATTGTGTATTCGGGGGTGTGTGAACGTAGAACCGACCATCGTGAGATCGTTTAATAATTAGTTTTTTTCCCCCGTCATAACACTGAATCAAAAAAAAAAATATAAAAATTAATAATTAGTTTTTTGAGTCAGTGTTATGACGGGGAATATTAGCTAAGTTATTTCCTTTTTTGGGCCTATATTCGAATTCCCGAACGAAAACTCCAAAAAGAACTACTAAGCAGCGCATTAAAATTATCTAAATTTACGTCAATTTTAAATGAAGCAATATTTCTTTCGTATTTAAAATTAAATTTTCTGATGCTTAGGTCGACAGTTGTAATTTTTGATGAGATATAAAGCTTTATATCGTCTTCGGTAGTGTCTCTCCAAAATTTAGAGACAAAGATTGACTTCTTTGGCGGAACCACAACTAGTTTCCTTGTATCAGACTGGAGTACCAGCGGAAGGGGTTGAGTTACTGCGTTAATAGTTGAAGATAGGGAAGGCGGTGGAGGCTTTGAAGATGAAGCCACCACTTCAATGGGGGAAGGAGAAAATACTTCAGGCTCGTTACTATCCGAAGCGGATTTCGTTACACGCTCTTTTGAGGCTGAGATTCTGATGCTGAAGGACATGGAGAAGATAGATTAATTAAGTCAGTCGGAAGATTATTCTGACGTGCACCGGCAATAATTTCCTTAGATGGACTATGAAGACGCTTACGTTTAGACCCACGGATATCCTTAACAGATTGCAAGGTATCTAAGCATTTGAATGATTTAAACACATTTTCATAATGCTTAAATTTTTCTGTCAGTACCGACAATTCTCTTCCTATTTCTCTAAAACCATTTCTGGTTTGCCTAAATAGCTTGAAAAGATCAACTTCGGTTAACCTGCACTTTACGCAAGACCAGCGAAGGCCCTTGCCATCATTAATATCGTCCAGAATTCTTCATGTCATACCAGCACATTTCAAATGGTAAATACCATCACACAGCCAGCATGATAAGTAGCGTTCAGAATCGCGAAGCATTCTTCTATTTTCGTGGTATCGGCAGAGGTGTACCATACCATAAGTGATGACTACTACAGTAAGGAATCCCATTATGATGAAGAACGTAGTCTGTACTGGGTTTTCTTCAATAGGTATCAAAAATGTTGAGAG
>NW_023488201.1:0-1170 GCF_013731165.1 Rhagoletis pomonella
AATTTACCGGTTACAAGAGTGTGGAGAATACGAAAAGGGTTTAAAAACTGACAGTAACTTTACTAACCGGTAACAAAATTTTTGTTACCAACGCAGAATAGGCCTGTCAATATCAAAAAAATTGTTACGAATCGTTAAGAGTACTTAGAAGATTTTACTGGAAATGCTTTCAATAACCCAAAAATATTTGCAAGAGAGAGGGAATTCGAGAGCGTAACAACCCGAGAGAGCTGCAAATTTTTACAAGTAAAAACTTTACTAGCAGGAATTTGCAGGAGTCAAAAAGTAAGGTTATGTTTCAAATTCAAATGTAAACAAACTGTTTAAGAGGATGATTTGATGAAACATAATTAGTGAAAATGAATCAACAAAAATGAGGCTTATAGAAATATTAAAAAATATTTAAGGTTGTGACTGGTGGGACATCTCCTTGCGACTGCAGTAAAGTAATTATGCATGAAATAAAAGTTTCCATATGCAAAAATTACAACTTCTTTTGATTTTTTTAATATTTTCCCACAGGTTCGTGAAATGTAGTCATTTAAAAAGAGGTTACTACTAAAATAGAGATAATTAGGTCATACTTAAATTTATGTCGTTTTCCTCTTTTCAATGGAATGACCATTATATCATAACAATGAATATAAAAAAATATATATTTATATATAAATATACAATAAAAAATAATAAATATACAAACCTCTTCGTCCAACGGTAAAAAATAAAATTCAACATGCCAAAACAAATCAAGTTAGGAGTTTATTTTTTATTTAGAAAACAAGCACATACAAAAAAAACTTAAAAAATACACAAGCAATAGGAATACATATAAAACATTTATTAATTAATTGTTACGAAATTACTCAAATAAAAAAGGTTACAAAATAATGCAAGATTTCATCAAAACAAAATGTCAAATTATTGGCATACATGTTGTGTATAGCGAAAACACTCACCAACACAGTAACGATTAACTTAATTAAAAATAAGTGCAAAAGTGAACTTAAATGGTTCTACGGATACATACAGACTTGCACTAAGAAAGGTGTTAATGAAAAAATAAAATTGTTTACAGCAAGAAATTGGCAGGAAAACGAGCGTGTAAAATAATCGCTATGGCAATGGGGAATAAACAAAAAAAAATGTTTCATTAGCGAAAGCAAGGGAGCG
>NW_023488202.1:0-1170 GCF_013731165.1 Rhagoletis pomonella
AAAAATTAATAAAAAAGCACCACAGGCTGTATTTCAAACTTTATGGAGGCCTTAAACCCAAGCATCATTTTATGCTTCATTACCCGAGAACGATTAAAATGCTAGGCCCATTAAGGTACAATTGGTCTATGAGGTTTGAGGCTAAGCATAAAGAAAGTAAAATTTATTTTCAAAACGTAACATCTCGCCTTAATTGCACAAAAACAATTGCACTAAAAACAAGCTATAAATTTTCTTCAATTTTGCAAAAATATTCAATCGGTTTACCAACTTTATTTGATATAGATGAACATTTTTATAAAGACAATTTGAAAGAAAAAGATTTTTTCAAATATATAATAACGGGAAGTCTTAAAATTGATTTTGAAAATGTATGTGTGTCCAAATATATATTGTATGGCAACTTAAAATATAAAAAGGATTCATATGTTGGTATTTTAAATAGTAATTTTAAGTTATTCAAAATATTATTAATATTATATTGCGATGATAATATTTACATATTATCAAAAGCTATACAAGTAAAACCATTTAATAAACACTTTTGCTCATACGAAGTTGGTTCTGCTTTAAATGAAATAACATTAATAGACATTAAAGACTTTACTACACGCCCGATGCATTTGCATTCTGTAATCGGCGGGAGAACTTTTATAAGATATAATAACCTTTAAGCTTAGTTTGTAAGAGCGTTAATGTAAATGCATGCATATTTATATTCAATAAAATGCTTTCTAAAACCCATAAGAAAACAAATATTTTAACAAAGAAAATTTTATTATTTTTACATTTAATTATACTATTTAAATATTCAAAACACTATCAAATATGAATGTAGTGAATTTTAATATTTTATATTTGATAATGATTTGAATATCATCTAATTGAAAACAAAATTTTCGTATTCAAATAGCTCTCAAATATTATATAATAAAATTAAATACGGCCGTATTATATTGAGCTTCAAAAATGTTATATTCGATTCGAGTTATTTCGTATTTAATGCCAAATCAACTATGCGCGTAATTGAATTGAATATTTACCAATATACAGTACTTTCGTTGACGTTTATAGTAAGATCAATTACGTTTCTATTTGATTTTAATATTTTTTTCCCTCAGTGTAGAAACGCTCCAAGGCAATTCGAAGATCTTCTAATATACTATACAT
>NW_023488203.1:0-1170 GCF_013731165.1 Rhagoletis pomonella
AAAATACATTTAAGGCGCAGCGAAGCACGCCGGGTAATTGCTAGTATCGTATATATTAATACGCAAACATGATTTTTGTGGTACACTTTTGAGGTACTTATCCCCATTGATTTTCATGAAACTCATATTAAAAGAAAGACGAGGTGGTGTAGATGTGCAGAATTTAATCTTTAACCCTCTAAGAGCCACTTTGACCGAAATATTAATAAACAACTATTTAAAGTCCTGATTAATAAAAGCTCTGTCCAAATATCAGTTAGATATTGCGTATATTAATACGCAAACAGGCTTTTTGTGGTACACTTTTGAGGTACTTAATCTCCATTGATTGAAATGAAACTCTCCATTGATTCAAATGAAACTCATATCAAAAGAAAGAGGAGGTGGTGTAGATGTGCCGAATTTAGTTTTTAACCCTCTAAGAGCCACTTTGAGCAAAATTAAAAAAAAAATATTTACAGTCCTGATTGGAACCAGTTCAGCCCGATTATCAGTTAGAGAAGCAACCTGAAATCGTATATATTAATACGAAAACATGATTTTTGTGGTACCCTTTTGAGGTACCTAATCCTCACCGATTCAAATAAAGCTCATATCAAATGAAAGATGAGTTGGTGTAGATGTGCCGAATTTAGTTTTTAACCCTCTAAGAACCACTTTGAGCAAAATATAAAAAAAAATATTGACAGTCCTGACTGGAACCAGTTCAGCCTGAATATCAGTTAGAGCAGCAACGTGGCATCTTATATATTAATACGCAAACATGATTTTTGTGGTACACTTTTGAGCTACTTAATCCCCATTGAATTAAATGAAACTCATATCAAATGAAAGATGAGTTGGTGTAGATGTTCCAAATTTAGTTTTTCACCCGCTAAGAACCACCATGAGCAAAATATAAAAAAAAAATATTTACAGTCCTGATTGGAACCAGTTCAGCCCGAATATCAGTTAGGGAAGCAACGTGACATCTGATATATTAAATAATACTCAAACATGATTCTTGTGGTACACTTTTGAAGTACTTAATCCTCATTGAGTTAAATGAAACTCATATCAAATGAATGATGAGTTGGTGTAGATGTTGTTGTGTAACCGTGTGTTTGTTGCAAAGCGAAGTGGCAACCAGGCATGCTAGCGTGCCCTGGCATAGCTCGTCGGTTGGGGGGG
>NW_023488204.1:0-1170 GCF_013731165.1 Rhagoletis pomonella
CGAAATAATGCATATATGCACAGTTTCCGTTGAAAGCCGAAATAATGTATTTGAAAAAATAAACGGAATAATGCAAATATGCACAGTTTCGGTTGAAAACCGCAATAATGCATATTAGAAAAAACCGAAATTATGCATATGCACTATTTCGTTTGAAAACCGAAATAATGCATATATGCGCACTTTCGCTTGAAACCCGAAATAACGCATATGATGACAGAAGGCCAACTTATTCGCCACTCGACTCTCACACCTGCCTTCGGAGAGCACTCTTCAACAAACCGACATACGCAAGTGGAGCCACATCTCCCCAGTGTTGCCAAGTTTTGAATTTGAACATGCACCAAACCGCAAGAAGAGCGCGTTTTTTCTCGAGAAAAGCACCAAATTTTTATTGGAGTATTTAATGGACTCCATTGTTGAATTGCTCCGGCTACAACGTGCACCGTCGAGATCGCGAGCCAGATAATGGTGATGGCCTAGCGTTCATCACGCACCACACCGTGTAGTATCGTCTTATCGAAGCAGACATCGACCCCAGGGATACCCCCCTAGAATGTCAGGGTATTTCTATCCGGTCAGGCGATGTCGATCTCGAAATATTTTACGTACATATACCCCCTGTCACCAGCTGCCCGGCAGGATATCACCATAAAATAGGTGCGCTCCTCAGAGGTGAAAACCGTATGGAAAAAAAAATTTCCTGCTGAAGCGGCTGTCCTAGCCGATGAATGCGACAACCTTCGTCAGGCCGATCCCGGAAATCCCCGTATCAGGGATCTGAACTCGCAGATTCGGCAACTTGTGAACGTACATAAGCGGAAGAAATGAGAAGAGCATCTGAAGAGCTGCTGGTGTGAGTAAGCTTTAGTCAATCGTGAGGTCATTGTCCAACCCGACGAAGCATGACGACAGTTGAAATAGACTTTGGTGACCACGCTTCGTCGGAGCCGACGCGATGCGCGAGCTGTCTTAGCAGGCAGTTCATTTTGCATTCTCCGGTGTATAAAGCCGAACGTCGAGTGACCAGAAGGCTGCACAAAGTGCCAAAACCTAGTGCGCCCCTTGTTTTCACCAGCGGTTAGGTAAGGGTAGCCATCGGGAAGGCGAAAGCCTCCAAAGCCATTGCAGCCGACGGAATTGGCATGTTGATGCTGAAAAATTTGGGTC
>NW_023488205.1:0-1170 GCF_013731165.1 Rhagoletis pomonella
ACGGACAGACGGACAGACGGACAGACGGACAGACGGACAGACGGACAGACGGACGGACAGACAGACATGGCTTAATCGATTTCTTTTTTTATCCTGATCATTTATGTATACATTTGTCTATATCTATCTCGATTCGTTTTGGCTGTTACAAACAACCGTTATGTGAACAAAATTAATATACCCTTGTGCACAAGTGCGCTCGGGTATAAAAAAATTAATTAATAAATAAAAATTAAAAAAAAACAAGTAAGAAAGCCTAAGTTCGGGCAGAGCCGAACATTAAATACCCGGCGCACGTATTAAATATATGTTTTTCGCCTTACCGAAAGCTACGGCTATATGGTAAGCCGGGGCGTATCAATTTTGAGTAAATTAGAGTCCTTAGATTTCGAAATTTTGAAGTTTCAAGCAGTTCTGAAATTTACCGTTATATGAGAAGCGGCCGTTATTTTAGTCCGATTTCAATAATTTTCAACGGTTTGCTTATATGTGGCAAGCACAATAACCACACCGAGTTTGGTACAAATTGGTAGAACGGTTACTGAGATACATATATGTGATCATAAGTGGGCGGTGCCACGCCCATTTTCAAAAATTTATCACAAACGTATTTCTTGGTAAAGAATTGTTGCAAGCATCAATTTTGAATAAATTAGCTTCAATATTTACTGATTTATCGAAGATTTTGTATTTCTCTAAATTACCGTTATATGGGATGTGGGCGTGGTTATCGTCCGATTTTAAAAATTTTAGGCGATTTTGTATGCTGTACCAGGGCCGACAACTGTGCCAAGTTTGGTAGAAATTGGTACAGCGGTTACCAAGATATACACATGTAACCATAAGTGGGCGTGGCTACGCCCATTTTCCAAAAATGTATAATATTATTATTTTTTGTCAAAAAATTATTGTAAATACCAATTTTGAGTGATTTATCTTCAGTAGTTACTAAAATATCGCAGTTTTCGTATTTCTGGAAATCACCGTTATATGGGAAGTGGGCGTGGTTACAGTCCGATTTCGCCCATTTTCAATAGCAACCTACCTTGGATTAAGGGAAGCCTACATACCAAATTTCGTTGAGATATCTCAATGTTTGCTCGAGTTATCGTGTACACGGACAGACGGACAGACGGACAGACGGACAGACGGACAGACGGACAGACGGAC
>NW_023488206.1:0-1170 GCF_013731165.1 Rhagoletis pomonella
ACACAGCGTGCCAAAGCTTTCAAAAGCTCTCAGTACAAATGAAAGCTTTCGCTAGCCTCGTCTATTTTACAACCACTTTTTACTCACTTAAATAAATAGCTTATTGAAACTGAAAATAATTTAAATGAGAATTAAAAAAAAAAAAAATTAAAGTTAATTTCCACTTAAACGAGTTTGGAGAAACGCAGCCTTATACTAGGATCATATATAAGTAGATTATCGAGCTTAACACCCTAATCTGTAATTAGAACAAGAGATTAACCATATAAAATTCTTCCCTTGTTAATCTGTAATTATAAAATAATCTCAGATTTAACCGATAACTTTTCGGTGTCCGGTGTAAAAGTAAAGAAAAATAGACGCTGGCAAGGAAGAGGCTTGTAAAGGTATTTTTAATAAAATGTTAAGTTAAAATATATTTATATTGCTTAATAAAGCAGAAAAACGTGATCACGGTGGCACAGAGAAGAAACATAACTTTTCCTTGAGATGTGAGAATAACAAGCACAACAAATTTGAAGGCTATTAGCCCGAACACAATGAAAACGGCGAGCTACAAACCACAGCTGTCAAATTATTTTAACACGTACTCTTATGTAGATAATTATTTTGGCGATGACTGGGCTACGCGACGGCTGTGGTTGTGGCCAGATTAGATCTATTTCTATTTTTCTGGCGACAGATAAGTTCTTCCTCTTGTTTTATGTCAAACTCATACAAATTCATGATGTCGCTGCCGCGTTCAAAGAAATCATGTCGCCATCGACAAAGCGCTTAGATAATAAAGATGACAAATTGGAAGCTGTAGCTCGTCGTTTTCAATGTGTTCAGAACTTAATAATCTGTCTTCTTTGCCTGTGTAAACGGGGTGATTAAAAAACGAGCTTTGATTGAGATAATATTGATATGTGAACATACTTTTACAGCCAGTTTCACCAAATTATTTAAGCGAAAATTTTCGAATTTTCGGTTTCACCAATCAATTTTAATTTTGATTTAAGTGACCTATGCTCTGCACTTAAATAAAAGTTAAATCAGAACAACCACACTCAGAGGTGTTACACGTTTAATCACCTGATCATTGTGTATCTGCTGCTTACTTGTATACCAGCCCTGCTTTTACAACACAGCGTGCCAAAGCTTTCAAAAGCTCTCAGTACAAATGAAAGC
>NW_023488207.1:0-1170 GCF_013731165.1 Rhagoletis pomonella
TAAAATTTTGCAATAGATATTAAAATAATTCAACGATATTAATAGAAAGGTGCACACACATGCATTTACATATGTATGTACATACAAACGAGCACCAATTAATTTTATTTAAAGAATGGCGTGTCGTCTATTTCCGGTCTAGCAAACGTAGTACAAGGGCGACATCTAGATGTCATCTACCTCGCCCTATTCACTATGCTTTTTTAAAGGAGCTTTTCAAAGCTTTGCTTTGGTGTCGGAACACTACATTGAAAGTTTCGGGATCCACAACATTGAAAGTTTCTGGAACACAACATTGCAAGTTGATAAAAGCGTTGTAAAAAATTCTAGAGCTTCTGAGAAAAAAGTTTGAAATTTAAGGGAAAGTTTGTTGCGCTTTTTTGCGGAATTGGTCGGTGAGGCCAAACGACTTAGTTAGGGCGATCTGTGGAGTAGCTACATACATAATCGAGTTATATATAAATAAGTGCAAGCTCCATAGGTTATCCAAAAATTGTCGGATTTCAAATCGGTGAAGTGGGTGACAATACATACATACATACAAGCGTTTAAACATTTTCTTGAGAAATTTCTCAACGCGCCAATACAATACAGTATTGGCCAATACAATAGCACCCCCATTTCAAAGTCATATTGTTTGCCACTCATGTTTATTTATTTATTTTTAAGAATTTTCAATTAAAATACAGTTCATTCTCTGACAAAACTCACATAAACTTAAGTTTAAAACTTTTTAAAAGTCCGCAAAAAAGTGCAACAAATTTTCACCCAAATTTCAAACTTTTTTCTCAGAAGCGGTAGAATTTTTTTTGAATACGCAGTTTTATAGCCCATTGGATTTTAGTCTAATAATGTGCAGGTTTCAAGTGGCTAAAAATTACCGATGATTTTTTAAATTTTTTATTCGCCGAGGATGTTGCGGGTTTCTGCCATATAAAAATAAATTGTGTTTAGTCGTTATATGGAAGCAAATGAGACAAATAAAATTCTAAAAAATCAACGGTAATCTTTAGCGACTTGAAACTTGCACATTATTGGACTAAAATTGAATGCGCTATAAAACTGTGTACTCAAATAAATAATATAAAAAAAAACTTTTTAATATACAACGCTTTTATAAATGGACTAAAAAGTAGAAAATAATACTTCTCAGTCCCATAGAATTTGTTT
>NW_023488208.1:0-449 GCF_013731165.1 Rhagoletis pomonella
CAACGGAGCTTTGGTACCCGGCGACTCTAAAAATCAAATAGAAATTCAAAATTGTTGCACAAAAGTTCTGAAAAGTCTTGAAAGTGAGTCATGGATACTTGTAGATGAAAGATATTTCGATGGCAAATGAGCTTTGGTACCCGGCGACTCTAAAAATCAAATAGAAATTCAAACATTTTGCACTAAAGTTCTGAAAAGTCTTGAAAGTGGGTCATGGATACTTGTAGTTGAAAGATATTTTGATGGCATAAGAGCTTTGGTACCCGGCGACTCTAAAAGTCAAATAGAAATTCAAAAATTTTGCACAAAAGTTCTGAAAAGTCTTGAAAGTGAGTCATGGATACTTGTAATTGAAAGATATTTCGATGGCGAAAGAGCTTTAGTACCCGGCGCCTCTAAAAATCAAATAGAAATTCAAAAATTTTGCACAAAAGTTCTGAAAGGTCTTG
>NW_023488208.1:549-1170 GCF_013731165.1 Rhagoletis pomonella
TTCGATGGCAAAAGAGCTTTGGTACCCGGCGACTCTAAAAATCAAATAGAAATTCGAAAATTTTGCACAAAAGTCCTGAAAAGTCTTGAAAGTGAGTCATGGATACTTGTAGTTGAAAGCTATTTCGATGGCAAAAGGGCTTTGGTTTTCGGCGACTCTAAAAATCAAATAGAAATTCAAAAATTTTGCACAAAAGTTCTGAAAAGTCTTGAAAGTGAGTCATGGATACCTGTAGTTGGAAGATATTTCGATGGCAAAAAGCTTTGGTACCCGGCGACTTTAAAAATCAAATAGAGAGTCAAAAATTTTGCACAAAAGTTCTGAAAAGTCTTGAAAGTAGGTCATAGATACTTGTAGTTGGAAGATATTTCGATGGCAAAAAGCTTTGGTACCCGGCGACTTTTAAAATCAAATAGAAATTCAAAAATTTTGCACAAAAGTTCTGAAAAGTCTTGAAAGTGAGTCATGGATACTTGTAGATGAAAGATATTTCGATGGCAAAAGAGCTTTGGTACCCGGCGACTCTAAAAATCAAATAGAAATTCGAAAATTTTGCAAAAAAGTTTTGAAAAGTTTTGAAAGTGGGTCATGGATACTTGTAGTTGAAAGATATTTCGATGG
>NW_023488209.1:0-1170 GCF_013731165.1 Rhagoletis pomonella
GCCTTTTCTACCTTTAAAAAAGTGATTATAGCATTTACAATTTTTTTTTTTTTAAGATTAAAAGATATACACATGCCCATGCGGCTTATAGAAGCGCAGGGACCTCTTGCCAAATTGGTGTTGAAAAAATTCAAAGCCGTTTTCTCAGTTAACGTAGGCTTGAAGACAATAAGGGGTGTGGATAAAATTGTTTCAAACGTTCCATATTTAAATTGGGCTCCACTTGTATCCATTACGTCGAACGCACATTTAGTACATTCAAGGCTTTTCTTCGCGAAAATCGAATGAAAATGCTGCCAGAAAACTTCAAAATGCATCTTGTGGTTCAATGTTAGTACAACTATACAGATTAAAGTTTTATGAGTTAGAAACTCAATTCAAAGATTCAAGTACAAATTTTTCATATAATGAAACTAGTTCAAAGTTTTTCTCTTTTTACTTGTAATATAAACATTTCTAAAAAAATATATTTTTTGATTGTTCTTCGTATTTTCTGTCTTTTTTTAGTGCCTTATTTTGCTTTTTTTGCAATACCTTTTTATTGCCTTTTCCTGCCTTTTTCGCTATTTTATTTTGCCTTTTTTACAGTACCTAGTGCCTTTTCCTGCCTTTTTCGCTATTTTATTTTGCCTTTTACAGCCTATTTCGTTACTTTATTGTGCCTTTTTTATAGGTTTTTAGGTCCTAAAAACATACATACATATGTACTTATGTATATATATCAGCATTTCCGTCACTCTCTTCATCGCTCCACTACATTCCTGTCCTTAGTTTTATTCAGATACCACAAATGTATGTTTTCTTCGAAAAGACTCAAGTGCTACCAGTAGAGTACACTACTTGCAATTACTTTTTACGCGCAGTAGTTGGGGAAGGAAAAGTAAATACTCTACGCGTCTTGCTATTGATCGGTAGTTTACTTACGCTTGCAGAAACTGGTTTATGCTTACTCACACTTGACTGGAACGATGAGAGTAAAGGAGGGAAAGTATTTGCGCGGCGATCGGATGTCTTGTTAGGCCGTTTAAATGGAATTGCGCAGATGTTTATTATCCTTACTAATATTAGGCACGATTGAGAGAATACAAAGCTTGAGCCGATCTCGGACCGCTATTCCTCTCTTAACGAATTTGACAGAATTGTTGTTTGCATGACGTCACACTGGTGCAA
>NW_023488210.1:0-1170 GCF_013731165.1 Rhagoletis pomonella
AATTCCGGTAAGTAACACAAAATAATGTCAGGAGCAGGTAATAATGTACCTTTGTACTATTTAGCATGTCATTTGACGGTAACAAGAGCAAATTCAATTTAAATCTATTAAATACATTCTAGCGTGTCTCAGTCCTTTACCCACAAAAGCGGCTATAACTTCTTTTTTTTTCTATTCAAAACAGTAAGTGTGGCACCTTTCTGAAATCTTTATTAAATGAGCAATTTTTTTATGTAATGTAAAGTTATAGCTCAGTACATTTTTTTTTCACCCGAGATAGTCAAAGTTGGGGAAGAAAATATCAAAAAGTTAAAAATCCAGAAATAGTCCTAATTTTATGATGGTTCCTTAATTTATTTTAACTACATTGCATTTGAGTATGGAGAGGCAACTATCTGGAAGTATTTTACATAAACAATTTACTAAGTATTGCCCGGTTTGTAGTTGCAGTTAAAGAAAACACATGAAAAGGCACGATTTTTTTTAAATTCGAAAAAATGTAAATATTTCAAAAACGGTGACACTTTTACCTGAAAATTTTTTGTTTATCAGTGAGCTCACCCCCCCACCTACCTTGCCCTAAAGCTTGGCACGTTACTTCTGGGACACCCTGTATGTTGTATATAGTTTGAATCCTTAATTTTTATGGATTGAGTTAAAGCAACACAAAATTTTTACTTGAAAAACATGGCAAATAATAAAAAAAATCACCAAGTGCTTTTTTGAGCCACATATTCGTCTATAATAACTCGAGTTGAAGTTTTTCAATTTATGAAGTTTCGTTGTTGCCTTTAGTCTCATCACTTTCGTTTTGAAGAAAACTGCGAATATGCCAATAATATGACTCAAATACCGTATAGTTAGTTAAATAAAAAGTTCCTTAAAAACAATTTTAATTCTTATTGAAATAACTAAAAAAATAAAAACCTATAGTTTTAATTAAAATAAACAAAAAAATAACAAAGCTATAGTTTTTATTAAAATAACTATACAAAATTTATTGGTAGATATTTTTCCGATTTGGTAGATTTTTCTCAAGTGGATGGTAAATATTTTTTTTCGTCAGTGGCAACCCTGCATACAACAGATCTTCGATTGCATTAGCGGTAATTGTGTACATTTGGTGTGCTGCTGCTGCAGCGTACGACGACTGCCACAACTGCTTCCCCC
>NW_023488211.1:0-1170 GCF_013731165.1 Rhagoletis pomonella
AATTGACACCCATCTTGAGGTCTGGCTACGCCACAGATTGACACACAGAAACCTAGTCGTTGCCGTTTGCGGATAAATAATGAGCGTTTTCATTGTTGCTGTCAACTCTATCGGCTGAGATTTAGTAAAGGTCGTACTAATCTAACATAACACTGAAGGGAACCTAGCGGTTTAGGGACTGTATTCACGTCCTGCCAATTGAAACGCTAATGGAGTAGTGTCTACATATCCAAAACAAAAGAGGAGTTTGCGTTTATAAAGTTTACTCAAGAAAGTGGTATTATAATGGATAGAAAGTAAGTCAATTGAACTGGAAGTTGTAAAAAATTTTGGAATATACATATGTAGGTATGCGACTGAATTACAGATAAAAAATTTTAAGCAACAAAAGGCAATTAGCACGGTTGGACGAGCTGATGCAGGAGAATGAGGACATAATAACAATAATAATAGATTGGCGCCGCTTACACATATGTTAGTGTTTGGCCGAGCTTCTCCTCCGACTTGTGGTGTGCGCCTCGATATTGTCACACAAAACGGAGGGACCTACAGTTGTACGCCGACTCCCACCGGCGATTGTATATTTATGAGAAGCTGTTTTTTATGGCAGAAATAAACTCGGAGGTTTGCCATTGCCTGCCGAGAGAAGACCGCTGTTAAAATTTTTTTTTTTTTTAATATTTTTTTTTGGGATGTTGCTTTGACCAGGGCTTGAACCCAGGTGCTGCGGAGTGGAAGCGCGCACTGCGGCCGGCAGCGAGAATGAGGACATAGGCAAAGGATTTTGTGGAGAGTTGGGAGAAACCAAGCCATTTCAGTGGAGATTAACAGCTTGGGACCACCAATGCGATCGTGGGAAAAGTGGTGGAATTCAATAAGAGTGGTGTTGAATAAATTAATGTGGCATATTTTGATGTAGGTTTGGATTAATTTCAAGAGCAAAAAAAGAAGGTATCAGAAAATAGATCGGAATTTCGTGCAACTGGCCACGCCACATTTCTTGTGTATATAAAGCTGATGCCAGATAAAACTTTGTAGCTTTGCGTGACATTTATAACTTTGCCAGTAAAGCGCTAGACGCAGAAGGTATGGCACAATGAACTCAAAGAAAACAATTTTGTATTGCTTTTTTACTCGCCAAAATTGCTGTGGATTTTAAATATTTTGCTT
>NW_023488212.1:0-607 GCF_013731165.1 Rhagoletis pomonella
CTACAAACATCTACAAATCATTTCTAATCATAATAAAATATCAATTTAATAGCACCCGGATTTTAAGAAACAAGTATTTTTTTTTTCAAATGTCCATATTTCGGTATCTGTTGAACTACAAATGAAATACAAAGCACTACAAACATCTACAAACCATTTCTAATCATAATAAAATATCAATTTAATAGCACCCGGATTTTAAGAAAAAAGTATTTTTTTTTTTCAAATGTCTATATTTTGGTATCTGTTGAACTACAAACGAAATAAAATGCACTACAAACATCTACAAAACATTTCTAATCATAATAAAATATCAATTTGTTACCACCCGGATTTTAAGAAAAAAGTATTTTTTTCCAAATGTCTTTATTTCGGTATCTGTTGAACTACAAACGAAATAAAAAGCACTACAAACCATCTCTGATCATAATAAAATATCAATTTGTTAGCACCCGGTTTTTAAAAAAAAAGTATTTTTTTTTTTCAAATGTCTCTATTTCGGTATCTGTTGAACTACAAACGAAATAAAAAGCACTACAAACATCTACAAACCATTTCTGATCATAATAAAATATCAATTTGGTAGCACCCGGAATTTAAGAAAAAA
>NW_023488212.1:707-1170 GCF_013731165.1 Rhagoletis pomonella
CTACAAACATCTACAAATCATTTCTAATCATAATAAAATATCAATTTAATAGCACCCGGATTTTAAGAAACAAGTATTTTTTTTTTCAAATGTCCATATTTCGGTATCTGTTGAACTACAAATGAAATACAAAGCACTACAAACATCTACAAACCATTTCTAATCATAATAAAATATCAATTTAATAGCACCCGGATTTTAAGAAAAAAGTATTTTTTTTTTTCAAATGTCTATATTTTGGTATCTGTTGAACTACAAACGAAATAAAATGCACTACAAACATCTACAAAACATTTCTAATCATAATAAAATATCAATTTGTTACCACCCGGATTTTAAGAAAAAAGTATTTTTTTCCAAATGTCTTTATTTCGGTATCTGTTGAACTACAAACGAAATAAAAAGCACTACAAACCATCTCTGATCATAATAAAATATCAATTTGTTAGCACCCGGTTTTTAA
>NW_023488213.1:0-1169 GCF_013731165.1 Rhagoletis pomonella
ATAAATTTTGTAGGGAAAGCACCCTACTCCCTTGGATTAGAAGATCAATAGGAACTGGGGGAAGGGTTATAAAAATGTTAATTGATACAGGAGCTTCAAAAAGCTATATTAAACCTTTTGACGGGCTGAAAGGTATCGTACCATTAGTTAAACCAATTTTAGTCCGATCAATACATGGAGAGACGGAAGTAAATAAGAAGTGCAAGATAAATCTATTTGGTGTAAATCGTTATATTACCTAATTTACTAACATTTGATGCCATAATTGGGCTTGACCTACTAAAGCAGGTTAACGCTGTAGTAGACTTAAAAAATGGCGAAATTAGTCCTGACTTTGGAAAAGTTATTATTTATAAAATGCGAAAGCATTAATATTATTAAAGAAGTAATGCTTTTGCCGATCCAAATATGGCTCTACCTTACAATACGAATGTAGTTGCAACCATTCGCACGAAACGCGAAGAACCCGTCTATTCTAGGTTATATCCATACTCAATGGGGGTAGTAGACTTTGTGAATAAAGAGGTAAAAGAGCTCTTACATAACGGAATTATTAGGCCTTCTCGGTCTCCTTACAATAACCCAATCTGGGTCGTGGATAAAAAGGGACTCGATGAGCTAGGGAACAAAAAGAAACGTAATGCAGGCAAGCGAGCGCAATGGAAAAATAATTTGGAGGATTTTTTTGCATAAATAAATCTGTAGAAATTTTTCTCACATTAATGAAAATATTTTTTAATTCTCTAACTAGAAAACTAATGTTATACTGTTTTTGCATCAATTGGGTTGAATCCGTACGATCCAGTAGCACTTATATTTCCCGATTTAATTTTTGAGTTGTGCCTCTTTTGACGACTTTGTGCGATATGTATACCCAATAAAAATATGAATTGGAAAATCTACCACATCTTATTCAAATCTCCACATCTTATTCAAATCTACCACATTTTTTTCCATTCTACCACACTAAAATAAAAAGGGGTTTGCACACTAATTTAGAATAATGTTTTAAGAAATAATTATACCCGGGCGCACTTGTGAAAAAGAGTATTATAACCTTGTTCGAATAAAGAGACAAACACAAAATCAACAAGAGACAAATAAATTTACCATCTGAGCTGTCTTGATTAGAGAGTCTCGAAAGAACCCATTTCCTCTAAAAGTGCATC
>NW_023488214.1:0-1169 GCF_013731165.1 Rhagoletis pomonella
GAAGCTGTTAAATTTGCAATGGAAACAAAAGGGAAATACATAGTAGTCTCTTCCAGCCTCTCTTCAATTGCATCAATCGTGAACGTTCGAAAACAAAATCATTTGGTTTCAAATATACATAAGAAATTTGCTATTGCAATGCGAGAAGAGAATACAACTGATGTGGCATAAATAGAAACGAGGCCGCCGATCGATGAGCAAAGTTAGCCAAAGAAGACATTTTGAGGCAGATCGAGTCAGATACGGCATAAGAGGGAGAAAGCAACCCAGTAGGCAGAAGACCACATCTCCCGTACGACGAGTGATGTAATAATTTAAAATCGTTCATCCGCCTATGGATTGGACATACATTGTTAACCCACAGTCATATATTCAAAAGACTAACTCCACCTTAGTGCCGATACTGTGGGGTATGCGAGCTTGAGAGCGTGAGAACAATCTGCTTCGACAAAATCAAGCCTTCAAACCTACTACAACTTTCTAGTTGTAACTGTATATTTTGGTTAAGAGATCCTAAGGCCTATGCTGCTCGTGCTCCTAGTCTTTAGTAAGTGAGTGGATTGATCTCTCGCTTTAAAATAAAAAAATACAATTACTGGTTTCAAATAACATCATCATTTTTGAGCGATTTTCCGGATACGAAAATGAAAGAAATTATGGTGGTTTTCCGTTCTTTGAACGTTTTTGGATACGTAAGTTAACGAAAAATGTAATCGTTTTCTGTTCGTTTCCGAAAACGGAAAAATGTACGAGACCGCACTGTCGGCAAAATTTATGTTTTACTGCTGGCTGGGAAGCGCTACGCTTATTTGGTGCAGTTAATTTCAAATCTAATTTAAATGTGAATGAATAGCTGTTGTTGTCCGGAGACTACTTACCTACATAGCCTTAGCAGTGGTTGTTGTTAGTTGGTTTTTTTTCAACGATTTATTTGCCCATTATTTAAAAGGAACCACGAACACGAATCAACCAATTATGAACGAAAATCAGGCGAACTATTTACTTCAAAACACCTGTCAGTCATAGTCGGTAAACAACGTACAGCACTCGTTATCCTCTCGCCAGCGGAAATGTGCATAGTGAACAACTAATTTTCTCTTAGCATCCGCTTCAGGTTTGGGATGTTGATCTTTTGCTAGCAAAGTATGAAGGCAGTATAAAAAAAAAAA
>NW_023488215.1:0-1169 GCF_013731165.1 Rhagoletis pomonella
TGTTTGGAGGGGTGCTTCGCTAACTTTATATAAAGTTAGCAAAACACCTTATATCCAAAAAAAAATACCAGAGCAACAACATTATTTTTTCCACAACTAATTAACGGCAAAAAACGGCAAATTCATGGGTATATGCGACATTTTTTGCTTGATGTTGTTTCGCTAACTTTATACACATCTGATTTAAATCAGCGATGGCAGATAGAGCTTTTACTCTTCACGTGCCTATACAAAATGTATAGATAGCTTAAAAGAGATTTGCCCGCAGGGAAGGCGGTGCCCATCACCGATTTAAAGAAGTAGCGTGTCGTCCATTTCCGCTGTAGCGTACGTAGCGCATAGGGCGACATCTACCTCTCAACCGTAGATGTAAATGTCGCCCTATGCACTACACTTTTTTATAGGAACTTTGCAAAGCAAAGGTTTTATAGCTAAAATGGTGTCTGGACACACAACATTGCAAGTTGATGAAAGCGTTGTAAAATACGCAAGTACTTACAGTACTACATGTATACAGAGAGTAGATTTGCTACTCCCTTTTGGCAGCAGCAAATATCTCTCGTACGCGATGAGAGCAAGTAGTGTGCTTACTTTGGTGGAGTAATAGCAAGTAGGTAATGTATTTGCTCTCTCAACTCCAAGTAATGTATTTATGTGGAAAAAGAGTAATAATGTGTTGTGAGTAGAGTACAATGCAAGCAGTACTTACTGAACTTAATGCGGCAAATATACTTGCGCTGGCCTTTAATACATACATATATACATATGTATGTTTGTACATACTTATGTACATAAATGTAGTATGTACATATGTATATGCATAGCTTACATACTACACAGCAGAGCGATTCATGAAGCATCGCAACAGCCTTAACCGATATACTTTTTATTGAAGTATTCGCGGACAGTAAAAAACATGTGTTTCGCGACCTTGACTTTGCCTGCTCAAATATTAGGTGTATATAGTAACTTTTCCAGTAAAAAATTGAAGCGAGAGCGTAAAAGCCAAATAGAGCGTAAAATTGAGAAGAAGAGAAAACTAGCAGAAAAAGTTATTGAACACAAAACTATTAAAAACTAGCAGGTGAACTATTTTGACATTCTGCTGTAAACATTTTACATTATATAAATCAGTTTTAAACTGTTTGCTTTACACACAAGCACTTAAA
>NW_023488216.1:0-1169 GCF_013731165.1 Rhagoletis pomonella
GACCAAAGAGTTTGAATGAATATCTTACCAACAACCACGACCGGCGACATGTAACCTTTCGCATGCCATCAACTCATTGGTCTTGAAGGGAATGTATGTGTGCATGTACTAAGCGAGCTCCAACCCGCAATAGGCCATGATCATCCGGATAAGGGTTTAACGGAACTAGACAACTCGCAAGCTGCTAACGCTAACCCAGCCTGTAGACACCTAATGTCTTTCAGAAAAACATTCCCTTGATCGATCTTTACAAGCCACTATAACGCCTCATCGATCTCCTGTGCATCAATTGTGGGATGCCGAAAGCCACGGCTTCTCGGAAGCCACGAAAGTATTAAAGGCATGGTATGCAGACGTTTTTTCAGCGAGCTGAATCGATCTGTAAGCGGAATAAATTTGCCGCGTTTTTTCGCGTTGTCAAAGCTGTATGAGTGGCTGCGACGGTTAAACACCGTACCCTACTTTCACTATTTATTATAGCTTCCTCGTCATTACATAGTTAAGGTTCGATGGGGGGTGCTACCTTATCGTCGCGTAGCCAGCTGGGACCACTCCACCATAAACGGTGCTTTAAAAGTTCTGAAGCCGGTACACCCCTACTGGCGAAGTCGGCTGGCTTTTGCGTTGAACGTACATAATGCCATGCATCCTTCAAATTCAGCTCTTGTATCTGCCGAACTCTGTTGGATACATATGGTTTCAGCGTGCCTAGGTGCTTTCGCAGCCAAGAGAGAGTGATAGTCGAGGCAGACCACAAATAGGCAACTTGGTCAACTCATCCTAGCGCCTCTATGACGTTTCAAAGAGTTTCGGATAATAAGAGTGTCGCACACGGCTCCAAACGAAGTATTGTGGCTCCCTTTAAAGGTGCTACCTTAGTCCTTGCAGTTATTAAAGCCACGTGAACGTTTCCCTGTAGACCGGTTGTCTTAGCGTACATCACAGCTGCATATGCCCTTTGGCTGGTATCACAAAAACCCATAGAGCGTGGTGGCCGACTCCTCTTTGGTTCCAAGCAAACGAGGTATCCGCAACATATTGAGAGCATGGAGGTCATCGCGAAATTTAAGCTAAGTTTCCCGCATTTCAGTTGTGAGGGGAGTATCCCAATCAATACCTGCGGACCAAAGAGTTTGAATGAATATCTTACCAACAACCACGACCGGCGA
>NW_023488217.1:0-1169 GCF_013731165.1 Rhagoletis pomonella
TCATGTGCTCTATTTCCGTAAATATTTCTAAAGCATACTAATTATTAATGGAAAATAAACAAAAGGTAGGTAGAAAGCTGCTGCAATACATACATTCATACATACTTCAGGCTAAAAGGCTCACAAGTAAATTTTTTCGTCTTTCCAACCCAATTTGCCAAACGATCTCGTAATGACGTCGTTCCCGACTCGTTTTGGTGAACAATTTGTTCGCCGGCGACGGTCGCAAACGACTCGCCGGCGAAAGCTGCTGCAATACATACATTCATACATACTTCAGGCTAAAAGGCTCACAAGTAAATTTTTTCGTCTTTCCAACCCAATTTGCCAAACGATCTCGTAATGACGTCGTTCCCGACTCGTTTTGGTGAACAATTTGTTCGCCGGCGACGGTCGCAAACGACTCGCCGGCGAACTCGCCGCCGGATGAAAAGCACACTTCGCCGGCGGGCCGCAAAAACGACTTACCGGAGGGTCGCAAAAACGACTCCCCTGCAGCGCGAAAGAACGATATACCAGCGAACCGCAAAACGAAAAGGTTGTAGAAAATTAAAAACAATTTTTTAGTTTAAAATAGTTTAGTTTAATTCATTGAATTTTTTTCAAAGTTTTTTAAATATACATAAATACTTAAATTGTAATAAAAAAGAAAAATAAGGTAAACATTCAGTGATAAAATACAAACAAAAATTTTAATGTATTTTAATATAATATAAGTTTTAACAATAAATTTTTTTGTTACTTCATTTTAGTTATCTTTAAAATTAATTAAAATTGGGTTTATTTTTTAACAAGGACCATGTAGTTCAAAATTAAAGCAATGTGCAGTATACATACACACATATACATATACGTATATATAAAAAAATTTCAACAAGCTTTCATAAAAATTTAAAGCTTTAAGAAACACATTGAAAGCAGTTTTATAGTCCATAAAATGTTAGTATAATAGAACAGAGGTTTGAAGTAAAACAAAACTCACATTGATTTTTGGTGTTATTTTTTTGCGGTACTGCGCATTTTCATCCATATGAATTTTATGACAGAAAATGCATGCTTTAAGGCACGTCAACCTTGTATTCTATTATACATACCAAACTTCAATGGACTTTAAAACTGCTCCATATGTGTTTCTTTAATGCAGAATAAAAATCTTAAAATTTTTATAA
>NW_023488218.1:0-1169 GCF_013731165.1 Rhagoletis pomonella
GTACATACATACGCAGCCATATAACTTGATTTCAAGAGAAACGAATTTTCATTGGGCACGTTCAGAAGGCGAAACAGCTCAGTAACTGGTGCGATTGCACCTTCTGAACACGTTGTTGCGTACTTCTGATCAACTGAATAGTTGCGTGTTAGATGATCGTAATATTTTTCTGATCATTTGAGACAACATGTTGGTGTGTACCTTTGAGAGTTGAATTCGACAGCTAATGTATGAAGTCGTTCAGAAGACGCATAACGATCACTGATTTTTTTTTTAGCAACGGTTGCGCTCAACTGCTGCGCCTTCTGAACCTACCCATTGATAACTTTTTTTTTTATAACACTGCGACAGCTCAAATTGGTATTGAGTAAAACCAAATGCAAGATAGAGTTTTGGAATTTCATTGAGTTTTTTTTTAATAAATACTAAAATTAGAGGTGTATGAATGGCGAAAGAAAAACTTTATCCGATTTTTTTTAAATCGAAACTACATTTTTACATATGTACATGCATACATAAATATATTTAATATGAAATTGAAATTTTCACATCAATTTGCGCTATCTTCAAACCCATGGTTTCAATTGTACGCATATCGTTCGGGTTTTCCCCACAACTTGGTTTTGCTGCAGTGAAGCGACAGAACAAATGACGAGAAAAAATATATGCGGACACTTATATGTATATGGATCTATGCACATACGTATCTATGCACATAGTATGTATCTATGCACATACGTATCTATGTATGCACATACGTATCTATGCACATACATACATATGTACTTAGGTATGTATATTAGCATTTTAGTTGAAAGTACGTTTTGCTCGTCGCTCTCTTCATCGCTCCACTACAATCCTGTCTTAACTTTATTCAGATACCACAAATGCACGATCCAGAAAATTCTTCTATCATTCTTGCCACAAATGTATGTTTTCTTCGAAAATACTCAAGTACTACCAGTAGAGTACTCTACTGTCAAATACCTTTTACTCGCAGTAGTTGCGGATGGCAAAGTAAATACTCTACGCGTCTTGCTATTGATCGGTAGTTTACGTACGCTTGCAGAAACTGGTTTATGCTTACTCACACTTGACCCGAACGATGAGAGTAAAGGAGGGAAAGTATTTGCGCGGCGATCGGATGTCTTGTTAGGCCCTTTAAATGG
>NW_023488219.1:0-1169 GCF_013731165.1 Rhagoletis pomonella
TGACACGAACTCGTAAAGAAATTTCTGTACGAAAAATAAAGAAAATTTTGGAAAAATTCTGAAAGATATTCTTCACATAGCACCATTATTTTCGTTGCTTCACAGATTTTCTTCCGAAATTTCGTAAAAGAATGGAAGTGTGCGTAATTTATTTCATTTCAGAAAATTCGGCAAAAAATCGAATTAAAATCTTAACGAATTCTTTAAAATTTCTTTACAATGCAGAATACTCTGAAAAAATGGTTTGCAGGGTATTTTCAATTCTTTACCGATTTTCTTCCGAAATTTCGTAAAAGAATGGAAGTGTGCGTAATTTATTTCATTTTAGAAAATTCGGCAAAAAATCGGATGGGATCTTTCCGAATTCTTTAAAAATCCTTACCATTCAGAATACTCTGAAAAAAATGGTTTGCAGGGAACTTTATAAAAATGTCGTGTCGTGTGTTGAAGCAGCCGTAGGGGTAAAGCCCCCAAATGCAGTTTTTTTTGTTTCCTTGGCCAGAAAGTGGGTAGAGTTCTGCCGGCAGGAGAAGCCACACAATTTAGACACCAGCAAGAGTGGTTGCATATTTTTTGTTAACGTTGTGCTTAATTTGCTGTATTCAAAGATGGCTTGAGAAATTGGTGAATCGTGAAGAAAACACGTTTTCTCACTCCAAATTCACAACTGTCAACTCATTGTTCTTCGCCATATTCTTTGTTTACCCATTGCCACAAATGTCATTCTGCGGGAATGCGCAATCTTGTATTCTATCGTTCTTGGTTCGGGATAGGTAACACAAACAAAACAATTGAATGCAGAGAAATAGGGAAACAAACGAAACATAAAGTTAGTGCTCACAACACAAAACGAAACCGTTCGTTTAGTGATCCCCTAGTATACATATGTTTGCATGTACATACTGTGCATATCAGAGGACGTATCATTTTGCAAAGACGCAAATACACAAACACACAATGCACAGAAATCTACTGAAGCTGTTGAACAATTCTGCAAACTAGGCTACATTAATTTTCTGAGCACTAAGGGAATGATTCCTTTTGTTTTGTGTATCGTGTTTTGCTTCGGTTTTGCTCAGGATGAGTACAGTGTTGCCGCGGCGTTCAGAAGAAATGTATCACCAAAATTTCCTAAAATGGATCAAAAGTATCATGAAAAAAATTTTAAG
>NW_023488220.1:0-1169 GCF_013731165.1 Rhagoletis pomonella
ATCAGCACTCCGCACAGGAAACAAAAATGTTCCTTATAAAATATAATGAACACCTTCGCCAGTTTATTTTGCACCCCACTTAAGGGTTTATATTTAATCGGTAATCTTTGTACAATCTATAAAGCACAGGAAAAGTTGTGCCCAGGATCGTGTTGCAATCTGAGTTTCCAGTTCCACTGAAAGAGAACAACAAACCCTTGCTGCACAGTGGTTCAAAACTGGCATTTAGTGTTCGTAATTCACTTGAGCCTCCGTTGGTTGGTTGGGTACAACCATTTAGGAGGATTTCACTCACAAACACACCTACAGAAGAATTATAAATACATTCAAAGAAAGCTAAAACACTGCAAGCCATGGGTGAGTAGTTTCCCCTCAAATTCGACAGCTTTACACACACTTTCGCAACTTTTTAGCTATTACACGCACACATTTACAGATTTGGTATTCGAAATGTGAAACATTTTTCATTTGCTAGAGCGGAATTCCTACTTTTATAGGAATTCTGTGCGTTAAAGCGAGTAAGAAATATGGCAGTTTTTATGACAGTAGGCTTTGACAAAAAATGTCACATTTGATAAAATTTTTTTTATAATTTTAGAGATTTTTCAAATTTCATTTTATGTTCCCGTTGCCGTTGCCGTCGACTTTGCATCATTATTTTTAAGGTATGTAAATTACTTAATTTGTGCATTTTAATTAATTTTCTCGTTATTACAGATTTGCAACAATTAAAATTAAAATCCACCATCATCTTTAACGCCGTCACCAGCTGATATAGCACGCACCTCCTCCATCACCTTTAATGCCACCACCAACATCGTATCACCGGTACCAGAAGTATCGCCACCATCATCATTCAACACCGGCACCAGCAAAATTGCACCATCAACATTCCACGCCTCTACTAGAAAAAAAAAATAATATAAAAAAAACTTTTTAATATACAACGCTTTTATAAATGGACTAAAAAGTAGAAAATAATATTTCTCAGTCCCATAGAATTTGTTTTGATAACTTTTGATTTTGAAATTTTAGCAAAAGTCATTATACACAATCTATGAAATTGAAAATGAAAAACGTGGAGCGCATGCAATACAAAGCATTCGATTTAATAGACAATATTCAAACTACATAACGTAGACCTAAAATTTCTACAGCGAAAGTAAAAC
>NW_023488221.1:0-1169 GCF_013731165.1 Rhagoletis pomonella
AAGGCGGCATGCAAAGGCCCAGACAGAAGCAGTTCATGCTGGAAATGTGGTCAGCAGGGCCACATAGCCTCTGCGTGTAAAGAAAGCCCAAGCTGCTACCTGTGCTCGGCAGGAGATGGACAGAAAAATTCCCATCACCTGCCCGGGTCGGGAGCGTGCAAGGCCTTCAGGGATGCCCTTGCTGAGGCTAAGACAAAGCTTGGGAGAATATGATTAAATTTATACAAGGCAATATGAACAGGAGTAGGGTAGCTGATGACCTGCTGGACCAATTGGTTCTTGAACAAAGAGCAGACGCTGTCATCATCAGTGAACCCTATAGAACAAAAGAAACCTGGCATGTTGACCAATCAGGCTCGGCCGCGATATGGATTGCTAACCCCAACCATCGCGCAGAGAGCAGCGGGGTAGGACGCTGCTACGTCTGGGTTAAAATGGCGCAAATCACTGTGGTGAGCTGCTACCTGTCTCCAAACGACACAGTCCCTGTCTTCAGGGGAAAGCTCGAAGACCTTGAAGACGAATTGCGCGATATAACCGGCCACATAATTGTTGCTGGAGATTTCAACGCAAGAGGCGTGGAATGGGGTATGCCCCAAACAAACACCAGGGGAAATGGCAGCCCGCATTGGCCTGACCATCCTCAACACCGGAACGACCCCTACATATCGAAGGCCGGGTTTTGGATACTCTATCCCTGACATAACCCTGGTCTCAGAAAGCCTTCTTCGAAGAGCTGACGGATGGAGAGTGATGGAAGACCTGAGTGGTAGCGACCACAACTACATCACCTTCCAAGTCACTGACATCACGCGAGGGCAAACACGTAGTATCCCTCGCAGGAAACCAGGATGGAACCCGTCTAGGGTCGATGTTCGCAAGTTCGATACGTCACTCCTAGCAGATTCCCAAGGCATTTCACCCACAACGGGAGAGATCCACAACAGGGAGTCTTGTACTAAGCTGGTCGAAGAAACTATGCGCTGCATTCACCGGGCATGCAAAGCCTCAATGCCACAGAGGAGAGCATGGTCAGGTAAAAAGCAGGTATACTGGTGGAATGACCGAATTGCTGAGCTGCGAAGGGCCTGCCATAGAATGCGGAGACTCGCAACGCGCGCTCGTGGTAGACCCGAGGCGCTGACCAGAGCAGCAGCCTACAAAAGCGC
>NW_023488222.1:0-1169 GCF_013731165.1 Rhagoletis pomonella
AATGCTTGAAAGTTTCCAGTAATTATATTTGAAAAATATATTTATACATATGGTAATTATTAGTATATACACTAGGCTGGGTCGATTTTGTATGTGCGAAAATAAGAGGCATTTGACCGTATTGTAATAGTAATATTGTGATGTCTTAGGTCTTAGCCACTTGTTATTGGCCACGAAAAATTTAATTAAAACTTATCTTTAGCCCGCGCAATTGATTGAACGAATATTGAAAATGAACTTTGGCTGGTAATATCTACACCCAGAAAAAGGTTTAGTTATAATAACCAAGATTTGGTTATAGTGATCAAGTGGCATAGCTGGATATGGCGAAATAAATGTATAATTCAAGTCTGCAATTTACTTAAGACTTCTAGTTGGGACAAATGTATATTTGCTAATAATTACAAAACGACTACCTTGAGTGGACAATATTGTTAGTTGAATAAAATCATTGTTGAGTAAATATAAATCGTCACCTAAAATGCAAAAGGCCGTAACTAACATTTTTAGTATTTTACAGGAGAAGCAAAAAACGTTATAAATTAAAGACTACTTAAAGCTTAATATCCAAATTTTAGATTTAAGCTTAGAAAACAAAGACGGATTTGTTTCTGAAAACCAAATTAATGGGAAAAAGTAGTTTTTAAGAAATGTTAGTTACGGCCGTTTGCACTCTATTTTTCTGAAAACAAAAAACCGTAACTACTTGAAAAATATTGTGCATAAAATAAAACAAATGGTTAAAATAAGAAAATGTGTAACTAAAAAAGTTTTTAACAAGTTATGTCTTTTTGTATCTATTTATTGTAAGTATTTTAACACAAAAGAAATTATTTAATTAATAAATTTAATTCGAGAAAATAAAATTAAATTAAACTTAAATTAAACAAAATAATTCATTTGAAAACCACAAAATCTGCATTACAAATACAATAGGTTTAAGATGTAAAGGGTATATTATCATAAAAGCTGTGGCAGTCAGCCGGAAGTAAAAATTTAAGTTCCTGCAGGTGTTCCCATTTCTTTTTGGTTATTGGTATTCTTTCGGTATGTAACTGTGAAGGTTCGATGTCCTTAAATTTTTGTTGTGTACGTTGTGGCAAAACGTTATAATCGTCGTTCATATTTGTTTTATAATAAATTATTCCAGATGGATCATATGCCAAGGC
>NW_023488223.1:0-456 GCF_013731165.1 Rhagoletis pomonella
ATCAGCTAATGACTACTTCAAATGAATACACACTTAGATAGCGAATACATAAAGCAAACGTCAAGCTGTGAAGTTCTACTTACATTGTGCTCTGATTTGTCTTTGTATTTTGCAAAGTTTATTGTGCTAATTCTGAGTAAAAGTTTCTATAAAAAGTGCCTACGAGCATCTGAGTGTGATAATAATCGAAGCTAAGTGAAAGTTTTGTGATTTTTGTGGTTTATATTAAATTTAATTAAATTTCATTAGCATACATCTAATCTTGCCAAGTCATTTGTTGTTATCATTGTTGTCGTATCTTAGTGTGATAATAATCGAAGCTAAGTGAAAGTTTTGTGATTTTTGTGGTTTATATTAAATTTAATTAAATTTCACTAGCATACATATAATCTTGCCGAGTCATTTGTTGTTATCATTGTTGTTGTTATTCCTTTGTAGTTAACTGAGATCGTTTCT
>NW_023488223.1:556-1169 GCF_013731165.1 Rhagoletis pomonella
GCGTTTCCAATTGGCGTCAGTTGGCACAGAAGGGAAACGACTGGCGTACTTTGCTGAACTCGGTCAAAATCGCTTAAGCAGTTACAGCGCCAAAAAAGAAGAAGATGTATTTTGTTTTATAATATACAGAATACATATATATATATATATATACATGATCAGCTAATGACTACTTCAAATGAATACACACTTAGATAGCGAATACATAAAGCAAACGTCAAGCTGTGAAGTTCTACTTACATTGTGCTCTGATTTGTCTTTGTATTTTGCAAAGTTTATTGTGCTAATTCTGAGTAAAAGTTTCTATAAAAAGTGCCTACGAGCATCTGAGTGTGATAATAATCGAAGCTAAGTGAAAGTTTTGTGATTTTTGTGGTTTATATTAAATTTAATTAAATTTCATTAGCATACATCTAATCTTGCCAAGTCATTTGTTGTTATCATTGTTGTCGTATCTTAGTGTGATAATAATCGAAGCTAAGTGAAAGTTTTGTGATTTTTGTGGTTTATATTAAATTTAATTAAATTTCACTAGCATACATATAATCTTGCCGAGTCATTTGTTGTTATCATTGTTGTTGTTATTCCTTTGTAGTTAACTGAGATCGTTTCT
>NW_023488224.1:0-459 GCF_013731165.1 Rhagoletis pomonella
GGATTCTCGGAACTGATTTCGGGACTTCCGGGATTATTTAGAAGTTTTTGGGACTAATTTCGGATTTTTGGGACTGCCGGGATTATTTTGAGATTTTCGAGACTACTTTGGAGCTTTTGTGACTTCCGGGATTCCTGGGACTAGTTTCGAAAATTTTGGGACTTCTGAAATAGTTTCGAATGTCTTAAAGTTCCTAAATTAGTCCCAAATTCCCAAATGGTCCCGAAAGTCTCAAAAATCAAAAAATAGTCCCAAAAGTCCCAAAAATCCCCAAACGGCCTCAAATGCCCCAAAACACTAAAAATATACCCAAAAACAAAGATAGTCCCGGGAGTCCCAAAAATTCTGAGGTAGTCTCGAAAATCCCGAAAATAGTCCCGAGAATCCCGAAATTCCCAAAATTAGTTCCGAGACTCAACATAGTCCCGAAAGTCCCGAAATTAGTCATTATAAGCCCGA
>NW_023488224.1:559-1169 GCF_013731165.1 Rhagoletis pomonella
TAGGTATTTTTGGGACTTTCGAGACTATTTCAAGATTTTTGGGACTTTTTTTGGATTTTTGAAACTTTCGGGTCTATTTCGGGATTGTCGGGAGTAATTTCGGGATTTTTGGGAATTTCGGGAGTATTTTGGAACTTTTGGGACTATTTCGGGATTCTCGGAACTGATTTCGGGACTTCCGGGATTATTTAGAAGTTTTTGGGACTAATTTCGGATTTTTGGGACTGCCGGGATTATTTTGAGATTTTCGAGACTACTTTGGAGCTTTTGTGACTTCCGGGATTCCTGGGACTAGTTTCGAAAATTTTGGGACTTCTGAAATAGTTTCGAATGTCTTAAAGTTCCTAAATTAGTCCCAAATTCCCAAATGGTCCCGAAAGTCTCAAAAATCAAAAAATAGTCCCAAAAGTCCCAAAAATCCCCAAACGGCCTCAAATGCCCCAAAACACTAAAAATATACCCAAAAACAAAGATAGTCCCGGGAGTCCCAAAAATTCTGAGGTAGTCTCGAAAATCCCGAAAATAGTCCCGAGAATCCCGAAATTCCCAAAATTAGTTCCGAGACTCAACATAGTCCCGAAAGTCCCGAAATTAGTCATTATAAGCCCGA
>NW_023488225.1:0-1168 GCF_013731165.1 Rhagoletis pomonella
ATCAAATGAAAGCTGTTCATGAATGCTTTCATTTGATACCCATATTGAACAAATACACCCAAGGTTACCCAGGTCAACGTTTTGGTCTATATCTCGAGACCCTAGTCACGCAGCTATATGAAAAGTGCTCTATCTTAAAGCGTTCATGAACAGCTTTAATTTGATACCCATATTAAACAAATACATCCTAAGGTTACCCGGGTCCACGTTTTGGTCTGTATCTCGAGACCCTAGTCACCCAGCTATATGAAAAGTGCTCAATCTTAAAGCACTCATGAACAGCTTTAATTTGATACCCATATTAAACAAATACACCCAAGGTTACCCAGGTCCACGTTTTGGTCTATATCTCGAGACCCTAGTCACCCAGCTATATGAAAAGTGCTCAATCTTAAAGCATTCATGAACGGCTTTCATTTGATACCCATATTGAACAAATACACCCAAGGTTACCCAGGTCCACATTTTGGTCTATATCTCGAGACCCCAGTCACCCAGCTATATGAAAATTGCTCTATCTTAAAGCACTCATGAACAGCTTTAATTTGATACCCATATTAAACAAATACATCCTAAGGTTACCCGGGTCCACGTTTTGGGGCCACGCCCCCTTTATATATCAAAATATTTTTTACCCTGTGACCATCCCTGGAAGATATCCAGTGCGTGTGTAAAATTTGGTTACGATCGGCTTATTCGTTTAGGAGCCAAGTGTGTCTATAGGTACATACATAATTTGAATTTTATATATATAGATAGATAACAAAACTTATTTTATTTTCTGTTGTACACAATTTGAGAAAAGTTTGAATAATAAAATTTTCTATTTGATTGAGGAACCACAAAAATCACATAAATCTAAAATTTCCAAAATTACAAAGTTGAAATGAACACAGTACAATAAAAGGTAATAACACAAATACAGACCCTACAATACTCCCCCTTCTAGAGAATTAATGTTATATAAATTAAAAGTAACTCGTTTCTTATTTGATGTTGTGTTATTCATTGTATTAGTGTTTGTTTCTGGTATTAGTTCTGTTTCAATGATTGCTGGTTTTAGTCTGTCTATCGGAATTGTTTTAACCTCATTATCTACTTCAAGTTTGAAATATTTTTTGTTTTTTTCAACAACCTTATAAGGTCCTTCGTATGGTTGTTGCAATGA
>NW_023488226.1:0-1168 GCF_013731165.1 Rhagoletis pomonella
TGCATCAAAAAAATTCTGTTCCAAATTTGCTCCGAAATTTATCAAATGTAAGGTAATTGCTATCAAAGGAAACTGTATGTATGAACTAGAGGACGAAAACTGCAAGCATCGCGGCATATATCATCGTAAGGATATCCTGCATAGTAAATAATGCGGAACGAGACTCCACCAACACTCTAGGTCGGGGGGTGTGCACGGCCGTATAGCAAATAACTCTCTTCCAATTAAACATTTTTTTTCCTTAACTATTTCCTTTAGTATTACTTTGCCTTTTTTTTATTGATTCATCTTAATCACCCGGTACTGCAAAAAAAAAGGGAAATGAGAAATTTCGTATTTTTGGCGCTGCTGCGCCGTAACTAAAACTAGTCCGTGACACCTGTCAAAAGTCACTAGTGACAAGTGACTTCCGCTTAGCTTTTTCGAGTCTTTTCATTCTGGAAGTCGTCGAGGCAGGGAGTGTAAAATAAATCCGTGGTTTGCTCAATAATCACAACCGAGTTGAAGTCCAAAAACCCAAAGGCAGTTGTTTTGCTGGTAATAATTTGTGGTCAAGGCAATGTTTTATTTCAATCAATAAAAGTTTTACCACACCAAACGTCGATCAAAGTTGGTAATCCAATAAACTCGCACCTGATATTGATCCGGAGTGCGATCAAGCACATGTCTGGGTCTACCCAGAAGAAATTAAGATTTTATTCTAAGAAAAATATAGTAATGCATTTAAAATAAGTCTTGTGATTATTCGGTCCTGTAGGTTTAATTGGTTCAAAAGAAACGAAGTGCAGTGAGGAGCTGTTCAGAAAGCAGGGGAATTGATCTTTACCGATTCTGCCATTCAGCGTATAAATAGAGTGGACACGACAATTCGATCATCCCATGTGAAAACATTAATTAAGTAGTACTGTTTAAAATCACATTAATTTGCATTGTTGCGAGATGGTCACTTTATGTTAGTTATCACTGCATTCATTGATAAAAATGTTTCTTATTAGAATTGACACGTGCCAGCATTAAAAGTCGAAATAGAGCGGCAGTTGCTCGTGCCTAAAGAAACATGTGTACCTGTGCATGTACATATGTCCACAATTAGTATATATCTATATGCATATGTACGTATATATCCCGGGAGAGCAGGTCAAAGATCCCAACAAAAGGGCATCTAGTA
>NW_023488227.1:0-1168 GCF_013731165.1 Rhagoletis pomonella
TCTGACCTTCACGGCCCCTTTTCTCACTTGGCTATTTTTAGTAATAGCTCGACTTCAGCACCACTTGGCAGCACGTTTTTGCAATAGTATTGCATACATATTTAAAACATTAGCCAAATCGGATCATAAATAAGATTTTTAGTAATAACTCAACTACAGCGCCAACTGTCGGATTAAATTGTGAAACTAAACCATCCAGAGACCCACTCAAATACACAAACCATTTAGGAGGAGATCACTCACAAACACACCTACAGAAGAATAAAAAAATTCATTCAAAGATAGCCAAAGGTCGGTACGTTTGTAGGCCTCACACCCCTTTTCAAATAGCCCAAATTTTCTCCATGAGTATGGGCTTGATTTCAACTATATACATATCTCCATACGAAGTTCCAGTACTGTACCATGAATACTTTCAGAGATTTGCAGTATAAAAATTCGATTTATATGGAAGTGCCACGCCCCCCTATCCAAGAGATGCCCTCTTTCTTCATGAGTATGCGATTGATTTCGTATATCTCCATACCAAGTTCCAGGACTCTACCATGAACACTTCCAAAATAGGCAGTATGAAAAATTCGGTTTGTATGGAAGATTCCAATAGTTCCAATTTTTCTCCAAGAGTATGCGATTTATTTCGTACATCTAAATACAAAACTCTAGAACTCTACCAAAAAATTTCCAGAGATAAGCAGTATGAAAAATTTGGTTTGTATGGGAGATGTCACATCCCTTTTTACAATAGCTAAAATTTTTCTCCAAGGGTATGCGATTGATTTCGTATATCTCCATACCAATTTCCAAAACTCTACCATGCACACTTTCAGAGATATGTAGCATGAGAAATTCGGTTTGTATGGGAAGTGCCACGCCCCCTTTACATATAGATTTTTTTCAGCCTAAAACCATCCTTGGGACACGTGCGGCCGGTGGCAGTTACAAAAAAATCGGTTCAGTCGCTCTCGAGCCTTGCGAAAACTAACAAACGGTTCTAAATATATATTAGTTGAGATATATTATATATTATATAATTATACAGTATCCGTTGTTTCTGATTGGCGCAAAAAAATCTTGCATAGTGACGAATTCGCCCCTTGATATGGTCGTTACTTAAAGCTATTTATATTCGAAATTGCATGAAAATTGGAAAACAGGAATCTATAAGCTT
>NW_023488228.1:0-1168 GCF_013731165.1 Rhagoletis pomonella
TTGTGAATACATATATGTAAAACTATTTTAAGTCCACAATGCAATTGTTTTATGTTAAATAAAACAATACTTTATATATTAAATTAGTGGTTTTGGTGTCCTGACGGCAGTGGTGCTCATAGAATAAGCCCCACAAGTGGTGTCAGAACTGCAATCGAATCTGCACCTGAAAAGTGACGCTAATGTTTAAATTTGCTTAAAAAAATGAAAATAGTGGAAACTAAGTGCGATAAATAGAGTGCGGGAAGTACATTGCGCGCATCTAAAATCGTTAACAGCCTCTTGCACGATATTATCAATAAAAGCAACGAGACAAAGCAGTGAAATAATTGGCAAAATCGCGATATTCGGTGGAACTGTACATGCACTTATATATACGTGAGTGATACATAAAGCAGAAGTAACGGCTAAAATTTAAAATTTGGCGACAGATCGGCACCTTCCCAAGCGACGGCCGATACATAGAAAGTATATGTACGTACATATACATATGTACATATGTTCAACGGAATGCGCACCAAAGTAAATAAGACGCTAGAGTGTATGTGAGTGGCGTCGGCAGAGGCCGAGCAGTAACGAGAAAGCGAACGAGTAAAAAGTAGCAGTGGTGAAATAGCTCAAGCGAGAGCGGTGACGTGAAGTACTAAGCAAACAGCGAAGATTTCAACTAAGTTGTATGAGAAGAGACTTTGCACGGCGGTGGCTGAAAGTGCAAAAGAGAGGCGTTTTGTTGCAGTGAGTTTGCGTGGTGGAGACCGAATAGCGTGAATTGTGATCAAAAGCCTTGTGTCCAGAGAGTTTGTGCGGCGACGGCTGTATAGCAAAAACAGACTGCGTTTTATAAATTTTTTGCTGGTTTCCGTGTAGTTGCGATATTTTTGTTTGCAATACGTTTGCGTGGCAGTGGCCAGAGAAAGTAAATTGTTTGTTGATAGCAAAGCATCGAGAGTCTGCAGAGCATCGATATATGTATGTATAAGGAGAGCCGAGAGAGTTTCGTCAAGTTGCGGGAAGCAGATGCAGATAAGTAGAAAATAGAAAAGTAGAAGTTAAGAAATGGAAAAAAGGCAAAGGAATTGCCAGATGTGTCAATTTCAAAATTTTTGTGTTTACATATTGCAAATTTAAAATTGTCATTAATCTTCAAGTTGGTACAATAGAAATAAAA
>NW_023488229.1:0-1168 GCF_013731165.1 Rhagoletis pomonella
TCTTACACAAAGTTCACTCGTTCACTCTTGCGGCAAAGCAATTAAATAACTAAAAGATAAAATGGTAGAAACAAATAAAGAAATAAAAAAGAACAAATAAATATTTAAATATAAAAGTGAAGCGATGCATAACTTCCAGCGCAGCAGTGACAGAAAGGAAACAAAAAAAAAATGAAATATGAAAAATAAATTCAATAAAAAAGAAATTTACATTATCTAAATGAACGACGTTTGCCTCGGTGTTCGGAAGATGCGCGCAGTTGGGAAATGAAAGAGACTTGCCAGGTTAACCGAAGCTACGGAAGTTGTACAGAATGCAAACAGGCGCGCAGGTGGGTGGCAGAAAAGTTGCTGCCATTGCTGATGCGGTTAACATATCCTTAATGAGACTTATACAATTGTAAGGGATCTGAAGAAGTGCTTGTACTTGCTACCGGCTGATGATGACAATGGAGGGGAGTGAGAATGAAAAGCATATGGAAGTATGTATATTGCTTTTGCAAAGAAAAAAGCCAAAGTGATTTAATCGGAGTTGAAAGCTATGCATAACAGGAAATATAAACCAAAACCGAAACCGAAACCGAAGCCAAAGCCACAAGTGCTTACAAATACTGTCATGAAGATATGTATGTATTTACATATACATATATATATTTATATACAAACGTTTGTGCGTGTAAGAAAATTGTACTTACATTTCAAGCAGACCGATCACTCACAGGAAGTGTTTTGTAATAAAGTCGGCAGACGAGACATTGTAAGTGAACATGACAGCTCATAAATAAAAATATGCACATATATACCTACGTACGTATTGTACATATGCACAAGTCAAGTTATTAACATAAGCAAAAATGCTTTTTTGCAAATATTTAAACTTTCTATAGATAATGCTTTAAAGGAATTGCAAGAGTGAAAATACTCAGAAGGAGAGTAAATAAGCATGCACGAGGAGTGACTACGACTAAGCAGTGGCTTCCTCAAAGTCACAGGAAACAGTCCATTATATCTGCGTACACCCTTGTTTTTTCTTAACTCACAATGGTTTGCAAGCTCTAATTTTTTTGTTATTTTTGTACAAAAATTCTATATACAAAACCGTATAAATCAAAGTTTCAAACTTTAAACTACAAATGTTTAGATTCCTTAGAAAAACTTCGATTTTTTA
>NW_023488230.1:0-1168 GCF_013731165.1 Rhagoletis pomonella
TTTTTTGAACGTAGGCGTGTCAAATGAAAGCTTTTGGGTCTTTCTGATTGGTTAGAGCAGAAAGCTTTCTGATACAACTCTGCGCTGAACTGGTTTTCAAACGAGTTAAATGATTTAACTGGTTAAATTTTCCAATAACAATTGCATGCGATTTAACTTGTTTATGAACATGTTTTATTCATTTAACTGGTTCAAGCCCATTTAACATGTTTAGCTCGTCAATTTAAACATATAGGGTACTCACAGTTTACTTCTAAAGTTAAAAGGTGGCAACTTTAACAAGATAACACACTCGAACTGTGAGCAACCCTTATGTTTAAATAAAGTATTAAGTTGATCAACAATACCACGCATTGCTAGACCGTTTGCCTTTCACGCGTTTGTGTTTAGAGAGCATCAACAAACCACATACATATTTCTCTCTATTCTCTCTTCTCTTTTTTATACTCAGCTAGCACAGCGCAAAAATAAAAAAAAAAATAACCTTTGCCAGCTCCAGGCAGGCGCAAAGAGAAACTTATGTAGTTACAAGCAGCGCTGCGCCCAAAGCGAAATTCATGTATGTATGTACAAGCAGCGATAGATGCCAGTTTAACACAGAACATAAACATGAGACAAAGTCTAGTAATTTTGCCCAAAAGTGTTATCTCTAATTAGTATGGGAACCAACAACAAACAAAGTTACCACATGGTAAAATGTTTTAAAGTTACCAGGTGGCAAAATTAACACAGTAGCCAATTTGAACGTAATATAATATTCGAAAAACATATATGTAATACTTCTATATTGGCAGTAAGCTAACATCTCAATGTGTAAGCATTCCGAAATCAAAGCGAGACAGTCTAGTACTATTTTTGTCAATGTATTGTATACTTGAGTGCCGGTTTTGTAAATGTGTCGTGTACATGTTTATTTATAAACGTATGTGTTCCTTTTCTTTCGTACGTGTTTATTGATATATCTGTACTGTAGTGTTTTCGGACGGTACTAGCTCTTACTGCCAATATAGGAGTATTACATATATGGAAAAACATATTCAAAATCAAGTTTTTGTGTTTCAATTTGTTTTATGCGAATGTCTGCTTCATGATATTAATGCATACGGATTATTTAGATACTACAAAATGTTTAGTTCATATGCCCTATTTATCTCTGCGTACGACGAGA
>NW_023488231.1:0-274 GCF_013731165.1 Rhagoletis pomonella
GTAGGTTGGTATTGAAAATGGGCGAAATCGGACTTTAACCACGCCCATTTCCCATATAACGGTAATTTCCAGAAATACGAAAACTGCGATATTTTAGTAACTACTGAAGATAATTCACTCAAAATTGATATTTACAATAATTTTTAGACGAAAAATAAGAATATTATAAATTTTTGGAAAATGGGCGTAGCCACGCCCACTTATGGTTACATGTGTATATCTTGGTAACCGCTGCACCAATTTCTTCCAAACTTGGCACAGTTGTTGGCCTTCG
>NW_023488231.1:374-1168 GCF_013731165.1 Rhagoletis pomonella
AGACGAAAAATAAGAATATTATAAATTTTTGGAAAATGGGCGTAGCCACGCCCACTTATGGTTACATGTGTATATCTTGGTAACCGCTGTGATATTTTGGTAACTACTGGAGATTATTCACTCAAAATTGATATTTATAATAAGTTTTAGACGAAAAATAAGAATATGTGACCTGGTCTACGAAAAGGGAGCTTACGTGCCAAAACTAGTTTTCTATGAAAAAGCTGTTAAAAGTACGCAACTCGTTTCGTCAGTTTCTCATTATCTCGTTAATTGTTCTCCGCGCCGGACGTCCAGTAAGTGTTGTTGTTGGACCAGTAAGTGTTGTTGTTGGTCCAGTAAGTGTTGTTGTTAGTCGGAATATTATTATAGTTCATCGTGTAAGTTGCTAGTGTGGAACATTTAAAAAAGTAACACTGAAGAAGTGACGTTTACTGTTTCTGTTGATTATCGTCTTCGCATTTCGTATGAAATGAAACATGAGTGTTGATGAGGAGTTCAGTGCCGTATACGGACAATATTTCCATGAAAAGGATGATGAAAACGATGATGAAAACTATGAAGAGAGCGATGATGATGAAGACGAAGTATGTGTATCTCAGGCAGAAGATGATACCGAACAAACCTTTGTTAAGATGGACCTATATGGAAAACGACAACAAAGAAAAATACATAAACTACTCAGCATTATTATTTTTGGCCCATAATACGTTTTTCTAGTGTATAATCATGTCTTTATAGCTTATAATTCAATGTATTTTGTTCATTACCAATAAATTATATTTTGTCGTATT
>NW_023488232.1:0-1168 GCF_013731165.1 Rhagoletis pomonella
CTTCGGAATTTCGGTAGGCGAACAACTCATGTTCCATTCACGCTGAGTGACAGTTGGAAGCTTAGAAACTATTATGGGAACAAGCATAGCATCCCACTCTACGACTGGCAGCCCCATCACCCGTAACGAACGCAGAGACTCCTGCACTGTATCGACGATGGCCAATAATGATTCTGATGAGTCCTCTGACGATGGCTTAATGTTAAGAAGACGGGACACATGTGTTTCGGCTAACTGCTTCTTATTGTCAAAGCGTTCCTTCAGAGCACTCCATAATTCGCCATAGCCGCCCGAGTATACACTTCCCACGAGTGGCACTGCATGTGAGCTAACTGCCTGTCGCAACTTCCCCAATTTGTAGGCCTCAGGATACTCGGTGTTGTGCACGAGTAATTCAAATGCGTCCTTAAACGCTAACCAGGTTTGCATCGTACCGTCGAACGTTGGAATGGCGAGTGGCTCCAACCTAAACTCACATTCATGCGAATGCTGCCTTCCGGCTTGTACGTTTGGCTTCGCACCTGTAATCGCGCGGTTGAGAATGCAACAAGTGTCGTTGTATATATCTTCCACTTCTTCCCAGAGCGTTTTATGAGCCTCAACCTCGCCCTTTTCCGCACTGGCCACCAATAGCTCATGGTTAGCCACGAATCGCGCAAAGTGGCTTGAAACCGATTTCAATTCTTGCTCTAATTGGAATTCGTCATAGGAGCCAAGTTTACTCGCTTGCACTCGTTCATATATGCGTTTAATTGCTTTTATAGCCGACGCACGCAACCTTAATTCCGCCATTACCGAAAACTTAATAACTTTAAATTTAATGCAATTTGTCCTCACAGGAGGCACCAAAATGTTCTGTACAAAGCTTAATAAAACACGTTATTTCTCAACACGATTAGAAACACTTCTATTTTATTTTACAAAGTTGGACACATATGTATATATATAGCAAAGCAAAGCTAAGTGAATGCTGGTAACGGCTAACTGTGCTTACATACAATATATTTATGTATATGGTTACGTACAAGTACATGGGTTGACAAAATAGGTACAAACATATGTATATAAAATTGGGAGAGTATAAGAGCACTGGACGGCAGCCGCTCTTCAGCGACACCAGTTTCTTACCGCGAGCATTTAAGTGGTGGCCAGATCAGTCGAATTCTGC
>NW_023488233.1:0-1168 GCF_013731165.1 Rhagoletis pomonella
TATCAGAGCAATAAGCAATTGCCAAGTCATCGGCAAATGCTGTGACTCTTCCTACAAAAGGTATTGAAAAGAGCGAGTTTATATAAATCAAAAATAGAATTGGCCCAAGCACCGAGCCTTGAGGTACTCCCAAATCCAATAGTCTTGTTGTACTTAGATTATTACTTATTTTTACTCTCTGCCTTCGTAAAGTTAAATAGGATTTAAACCAATCTAGAACGTTTCCCCGGAAACCTGCTGAGTGCAATTTGCACAAAAGTATGTTATGATCAACCATGTCAAACGCTTTTGTAATGTCAACAAAAAGGCCAGCACAATTTTTCTTGTCATCCATTGCTTTATATAGAAAAGAGCACACTTCAAGAAGGGCGTCCTCAGTAGAAGCTCCCGACCGGAACCCGAATTGCACTGAACTGAAATACTTGACCTTTTCCAAATATGCCAAGATCCTACACTTCACAGCTTTTTCAAAGACTTTGGAGATTGATGGCAGTAGAGAAATAGGTCTATAGTTGTTTTTTGTCTTTTCTATTCCCTTTCTTGTAAAGAGGTATAACAATAGCGCATTTTAAATCCTCAGGAAATACTCCTTCAATAATACTGCAATTAAATAAATTTTTTAAAATATCAACAACATAGAGAGCTATGCTTTTCAGCGTACGGTTCGAGATATCATCATTACCAGAGGAATCGGAATTATTTAAAGAATTTATTAAACTTAGGATCTCTGAGCCCGAGATTGGTTCAAAGAAGAAGCTACTTCCAAAAGAACTGTTTTCAGAATAAACTGGGCGGTTGGTACATGTGCATCGTGTAGCGGGAGTATTTCCAATCGTAGCGAAAAATTCATTAAAGTGATTAGCAACATGTGAGGGGTTTGAAACAAGCACCCCATTGTTTTCCAAAGTAATAGTATTATCTTGTCTTTCTGACTTACGATCAGTGTTGCCAGAACTTTTTGGGCCGACCGGCTAGATTGGCAAAAAAAAGCGGCTAAAAACGGCTAAAATGTTTTAGTGAAATTTCACATAGACTCTGGCAAAAAACGGCTAAAATGTTTTAGTGAAAATCCACATGCTTTATTTAAATAAATCGCAAGAAACGAAAGACTAGTTAACACTATTAATTTATATCGAGTGTATATTCCTCATCATCAAATGAATCACTA
>NW_023488234.1:0-1168 GCF_013731165.1 Rhagoletis pomonella
AATGCATGAAAATCCTAACCTCAAAAAAATCACCCGTTATTATAGTAGAACAAATAGGGAAGCGATGTATGATGTAGAAGTTTATTCTAAATCATATAACAATATTGTATTTGAATATAAATTAACTGTTGAATTGGTATTTAGAAATTTAAAATTTAATTATATAGAACTATAGATTTATTAAAAAAACTTCAGCGTTTATTTGAATATAATAATATTTTATATGAGAGTTATTTATGAAAATAGGCTTATTCTTAAATCGTTAGTCGTTGGAAAAGGTTTTATAAATAATATAATTAATAAGCTTCCTATTGAACTTCATTTGCCTAGTTATCAATTTTGTGAACCTGGAACGAAACTACGGAAACTTTTAGTAAGAGGAGATCGAGGGATTAATCTACTAGACACTGCTTGTAGAGAACATGATATTTCATATTTATATAATAAAGATTTAGATAACCGACATATTGCTGATAAAAAATTAATTGAGAAGGCTTAAGAAAGAGTTAAACCGAAGGATAGCAATCTTAATGGGAAAACAAATGCTTGGTTAGTTACAAATATAATGAAGACAAAAACGAAATTCGGTATGGGGAACATTTATAGTAAAACTAAGAAAGTGGGAGGAAAAACTGGTTATCATCTCTTCAAACATGCTTTAAAAAGTGCTAAACAAAATTTAAAGAAAAGTGATAACTTAAAAGATGCAATTAAAATTTCACGAAAGGTTGTAAATAATATTTTTAGAGGAAAAAAATCTATAATAAAAGCACCACGTGTAATACCATTACCTAAATCTGGAGGATTTCTCCCATTAGCGCCTTTATTCGTAGCATTAGGAGCACTTGGAAGTCTATCTGGCGGTACAGCAGGAATTATTAAAACAATCAATGCTATAAAAACTGGAAAGGAGTAGTTATTGGAGGCGAAACGTCATAATAATACAATGGAAGCTATTTCAATGGGAAAAGGAATGTTTTTAAAGCCTTATAAAAAGGGATTCGGATTATATTTAAAACCATACCAAAAAACTCTTAATAAAGCTACCCAGAAGACCTCTTACTGATGTAGACTTAAAGAAGTATTCAAAATTTATTTCAAATTTTAGAGGGGTATTTATGTGTGACAAGTTACCACGTAAACCATTTAAGAGAGAATGTGGAATAAT
>NW_023488235.1:0-1168 GCF_013731165.1 Rhagoletis pomonella
TATTTTATTTTATTTTATTTTATTTTATTTTATTTTATTTTATTTTAATTTATTTTATTTTATTTTATTTTATTTTATTATTTTTTTAATCCGAAGAAAATAAAAATCTATTTTTTACTTTGACTATGTTCCATTACCTTTTTTTAATATGGGTATATATTTCTAACGATTTTAATTTTGATTTCTATTATTTTTAAATTTTTTATTTACTTTATTATTATTATTTTTTTGTTTTTCTTCTCAATACTTTCCCTTTTTTGTTATAATATTTTGTTGCATATTATTCAATTTGTTGTTTTATATAGAATTGTTTTTATTCAATTTTATTTAATTTATTATTTTTGCTATATTTTATTAAGTTTTAATTTGATTTATTTCTTACCTTAATTTATTTTATTTTCATTGAATTAAGGGTTTTATAATTTGTTCCTTATTAACCGTTCCTTAATATTTATTTTGTTTCTTTTTTTTTTTCTAATTAAACTACTAATTAAATTTTTTTTATTTAAAATTCCTTTTATTAAAGCTTTTATAATATTTTATTGCATTTTATTCAATTTGTTGTTTTATGTAGAATTGTTTTTATTCAAATTTATTCAATTTTTGACTTTTGTTATAGAGTTATTAAATTTTAATTTGAAAATTTATTTCTGACTTTAATTTATTTTATTTTCATTGAATTTCTTATTTACTTTATTATTATTATTATTTTTTGTTTTTCTTCTCAATACTTCATTTCATTTATTTTTTTGTCTATAATATTATTTTGTTATAATATTTTGTTGCATTTTATGTAGAATTGTTTCTATTCAAATTTATTTAATCTATGATTTTTGTTATATTTTAGTAAGTTTTAATTTGAAAGTTTATTTTTTACCTTAATTTATTTTATTTTCATTGAATTGAGGGTTTTATAATTTGTTTCTTATTAATCGTTCCTTAATATTTATTTTGGTTTTAATTTTCTTTTTCTAATTAAACTACGAATTTAATTTTTTTATTTAATATTTCTTTTATTCAAATTTTTATTTTATCATACTCTATTTTGTTGGTATTTGAAAAATTATTACTTCAGATAATTTAATTTTTTTCTTTTAAATATTTAAATTTTTTTTTTGATTTTTTTCTTGTTTCTAGTAAAATTATTTATCAGTTTTTATATTTTAAT
>NW_023488236.1:0-1167 GCF_013731165.1 Rhagoletis pomonella
AATGTTCTCTAGAAGTGTGTAAAACCCCGATTTAGTACTTTTAATTATGCTCCTTCTTGCAGTCAGAATATTTGGAGCGTGGTACCAAATCAAATTTTTTTCGACAAAGGTTATGGTAGTTGCTCTTACTTAATTGGAGCCTTCTAAATTCAATTGCGTCCTCAGTTTTACCCTATTGGCTATTTTTTCGAGATAGCGGTACTTGAAACTTTGCTTAAATTTTAACTATTTTATAAAAAAGTCCCTGAGTTTTAAAGATAATTTACTAAAATTTTGCACACGCTTGTATTTTAATATTTCCTTCACTATCTCATAAAATCATCATCGGTTCACTCTAAAATCTAGCTTCCATACAACTGATTGTCCAGATACGTTGTTTTGCGTTATAACTCCTCCAATTAAGCAGTTAAAAATTTAGTATAGGTTCACTTTAACATATAGCATGCAAACAATTTATTATTCAGATATGAAGTTAGAGTTATAGCGCAAAAAAAAACATATCTAAGTAATCAGTTGTATTTGAGCTATACGTTAAAGTGCATCCATTTTGATAATTTAAGGAATAATTAAGGTAATATTAAAAAACCGTTATGTGCAAAATTTTAGTAAAATAACTTCAAAACTGAGAGAGTTATTTATAAAATAGTTAAAATTTAATCACATTTTCAAATACCGTTATCTCGAAAACCGGAGCCAATCTGGTAAAACGGGGGATACCATTGAATTTAGATCGCCCCAGTTAAGTTAGTTCAACTTTCAAAATCTTTGCTCAAAATTTACAACTTGAACAACGTCATTTGAACCCAGCTTATTCTTTTGTTTTCTATTTCATGTTTATTCCTCGTCTAACTTTGGAATCACTGGATGAGAATTAATTACACTTGTATTAATCGATTTATTAGGAGAATACGAAAAAAATGATATGTAAAACATAGGTGTGCTCACCTAAAATAGGTAGATTTGCCCATATACATAGATATAGTAAATACTTCTGCTTGTACGAAGACATGACTTCAACGAACGTTAAAAGCACGGCTGAGAGAGCAATGAAGTGGAGACGGAATTTGAAGAAAGATGAAGAAAAGTGGGCGGAATATAAAAAAAGAGAGATCGAAAGAAAAAAAACTATAGGAGAAAAATTACAAATGATCATATCATGGCAAAAAA
>NW_023488237.1:0-1167 GCF_013731165.1 Rhagoletis pomonella
GAAATATTTCACAATTAAAAATAAAAATAGGTACTAAAGGTGAGACTGAAATCATTTTAGCCAAAAAACGCTTTGCATGCGGTAGATGCTGTGGAGCCAGCTGATGCATGAGTTGTCAACTCATTGCTGTGTGGAACTAAGCTTAGTCAGCACAGACACGAACTGGTGTGAGCTTATTAGTGCCGACACAACCCGTTAAAATGGATTCCACAGCTACAATAGTAAATACAATCACCAGGATATCCGACGAAATAAAGCGACTGCTCAAAGATTCCGCAAACATGAAAAGAGAGATAAAAGTAGGGATCATCGAACAGGCCTCCAAATTAACAGCTCTTATACCAGCAATTGAATCACTGCTTTCGAGTGCAAACTCAGGTAACACTTCCGTTGACATTCGCGCAACAATTCGAGAAGAGCTTTTATTATTTAAAGAATCATTGGACACTCAAAAGCCATCAACAAGTGTAACCTATGCAAACGTAGCCAAGGCCGGTGCTGTACAATATAAACCAGCAATCGTAATCAGCTCAACTCAAGGAAAGCAATGCAAGCACTCCGATTTGCTGAAAACTTTTCGCACAAATGTCTCGTTCAAAGATACAAATTTCGCTCCAGCAAAGGTTACTCCAGTTTCAAACAACAAAGGTCGCATCGAATTTGACAGCTTAGAGCAACGTGATGTCACTATGAGTAAAATATCTAATGTCACGGCCCTCAAAGCCGAAAACGCTAAAAATCGTAAGCCATTGGTTATAGTGGAAGGAATATCTAAGGAAATCACGTCATCTGAGCTTATTAATATATTGAAAACCCAAAATTCAAATGTATGTGCAATCATGAAAGACGATGAAGACATAAAGTTGCGTTTTATCAGGCGCAATCGACGAAATCCTGACGTTATGTATAATGCTGTGCTTGAAGTTACCGCGTCTATTCGAAATACAATGATCATAACCGAGCGTCTTAATGTTGATCACCAGCGAGTCAATGTATCTGACTATAGTGCCTTCATCCAATGTTATCGATGCCTCCAATTCGGCCACACAAAAACAAAGTGCGATGCGCAAATCACACCGTGCTCCCATTGTGCAAGCAAAGAACATCAGTTCGCAAACTGCCCCGTTAAAGAGGATAATAATAAACTTAAATGCTTCAACTGTACAG
>NW_023488238.1:0-1167 GCF_013731165.1 Rhagoletis pomonella
AAACCCTGTTATATTTTAATTAAGATTGAAAACATGTGAAAACGAAGTGTTACATATACATACATAAATAGGTATATTAACAAATGAATTTTAGTGTCTAATATACAAGTACAGCCACTGCAGTGAAAAGTGAAGAATTACGATTAAAACTAAACTAAAAGTCAGAAAAATTATGTAAAATAGGATGTGGAAAGAAAGGAGCTCTATAACTTTCTACTTAAATTTAAGCGGTCTTAAATATTTAGCTATGTAAATTTAGTTATACGAGCATCTATTAAGTGTACAGTGAAACTTTGCATGATTATTGATCATTCTACGCGCGAGAATTCATACGGGTGAAGGTGTAAAGAAAAAAAATCGCATGCGAGTTTACGAATGCCTTAAAAGTTGCATACGTTCGGTTACATTTTCACCTCACCGGCGTGGCCAAAGAGAAATGCCAGTTCAAAAAGTTTATAATGCAAGAGCAATTGATCTTACTTTAATACATAAAGTCAAACGGTAAAAAAAAAAAAAAGTAATAACTAAGGCATGTACATAAATGTGTTTTGCTTTACGTCCCACATTTAGTTCCAGGCACTCCGCTGAAAGATCTTTCGTCGTTGGAGCCAAACGGTAAGCTATCTTTACTTTTGTTGTGCCTTTTGCCCATGCTATTACTATTTGCAATTGCGATGAGAGGACGAACAGTTCGTTCCATTCTTCTCACTTAATCAAGATCAATGTTGCCATATTCGAAAAAACATAAATATATATATATAAATTCATGCTTTTATGTTTCGTGGCCTTAATGATGCAAAGTAAAAACACAGTACAATGAAATAAGTAGTAAATTAGATAGTTCAACTTTGTTTTATTTTCGTTAAATGAATTTATCTTAACTATTAGTAAAATAAATCTAGAAATTAATAAGTAAAATAAATAATTCTATAACAACCACATTTAAAATTTGCATACAAATCTGAGATTTACGTTATAAATTTGTGTTTAATTGGATTCCCATTTCTATTATTTTATAAGGCTGTTGTTAATATATTTTTTTTTATTCGATTGTAAATCCTTATCGTAATTCAACTTTGTGTTTCAAAAAAAAGAGAAGAGTAAAAATTGTGGAAGGGCGTAGATCTGTATGATTTTGAATTTCCTTTATTTAGATTAATAAAAATT
>NW_023488239.1:0-1167 GCF_013731165.1 Rhagoletis pomonella
TTCTTAAAAAACGAGAGCTACAAATTTTTTCTTTCCACAACAAATTTACAACAAAAACACTACAATTAATGCCGTAGTTAAAACTTTTCCAATTGCGAAAAGTGTAGTGCTAACTTGACACACGTAAAAACTGATAACACCAATCGAAAGACCTTATTTCAAAATATATAGCTGCATCTAGAACTAAAAATCGGCAAAATTGCGCTTACGACAATCTTTTACCCAGGCGACGATATGTACATATGTATGCATGCACATTAGGGTGCCCATCGAAAATCTTTTTCTTTTTGAATTTTCAAGACCCTACCTCCTAATTTTATTCGTTTTTATGAGAATAATTATTGCCTATTTTTATAGATTTTTCAAAGGTTATTTAGAGGTCGCGACCTGCCGATTTAGGTCAGAAAATACGTTTTAGTAGATTTATGAGTTTTTGAATGACTATTTTTGATTCCATTTCAAAGATCGAATATGATCTGAGAAGAGAATATATGTGTATAGGCCTTTAAAATTGTGTAGAACAATATATTGTTGGACTTGGCTTGTTGGCATTTTTTATCGGGTAAAAAAAAAACCCATACTTCTCTTAATTTTTTAAATTTTGACTATCAATAATTTCCATAATTTCAAAATATGTGGTACTATCTAAAATGAGGTCTATTTTTAAATAACCTGATAGCTCATTCATTGCAATCGCATAAAATTTTTCGAAGTTAGGCGACTTTTCTTAAATACGGCCTTGAATTTATATTGTTTATTAACCAGACTTTCAGATTTTTAGAGCAGTGTGACTAAGGAATTCATCAATATTAATTCAAAATTGATACTGGTTCTCTTAAAGAAATGAAAAAATTGAAAAAGTTATGTTTTGGAGTAATTTATGTTGCTACTAATAAATTCTTGTAATAATCTTATCTACCGTGTTAGATTTAAAACAAGGGTAGTCTACTTTTTTCCAACAGTTTTATACTTTGTCAATCTAGCCAAGACAATAAAAATTCACTACTTAAACAACTTCAACAGAAATGCAATTTTTTGCTGCCTTAATAGAAATCGTTGCATGTTTACTTGGTCTGCTTTAATTTGCATTTTGTGAAATCTGCAGATGTATTTTTATTTTTTTTTTTTGCGTTTCCTAACTAAAAATGCTTTTAATAAATTATTGCG
>NW_023488240.1:0-1167 GCF_013731165.1 Rhagoletis pomonella
AGCGAATGTGGAAGCTCAATAAAGAGATTACAAAGGGATATTAATAATTGTATATCATCCCTAGAGAGTCACCAGATTGACATTTCAAACTGGGACCCTATTATTACGTATCTGTGTTCTACTAAACTACCTGAGGAAACCCTTTCGCAGTGGGAACAATCGGTAGAAAATAAAACAGAAATATCCAAGTGGTCAGATATTGACCGATTCCTTTCAAGCAGGTTTCAAACGTTAGAATCGGTTTCAGGTTTAAGAGGAATCAAGACTACGAAGTTTTCAAAAGTGCCGAGTCATAAGCATTCCTCTTAACCTTCTCACAAGGAACTAGGCGTTTTTCAAACTAGTGTCGCCAAATACATGTGCAAAATGTGCCAAGGCAACGAGCATAGAATTCACATGAGCCCAAAATTTCTGAAGATATCTGTAGCTGATAGAATCTCTTTTGTAAAAACAAACAATAGCTGTTTTAACTGTCTGTCTTTCAGACATTCGGTGTCGAAATGCACGAGTTCTTACAACTGCGCCAATTGCCATTCTCGACACCATACGCTCCTACACAATCAGACAGCACCGCCTAAAACAGCTACCAGGGAAAATACTTCTAATCCTGCGGAGAACTTACCATCGACTTCTGGGCAGGCACAATTGAGGAATCAAGCTTCAAAAGGGAAAAGTAAACAAGTAAAAAAGGTGCAATCACATCACGCTAATACTAGCAAAGGTGTTTTACTCGGCACTGCTCGGGTTACTATTCATTATAATGGCACCAACTATGCTGCTAGAGCTCTAATTGATTCTGGCTCTGAGTGTTCCTCATTACGGAGAGGCTCAGACGCAGAATCAACTTGCCCACAAAGAAAAGTTGGTCAAGTTTCGGGCATCAATAATACGGTTTCGGCACAGGTAAAAGAAGCGTGTTCTATACAGTTGCGGTCACCGATTGACCCATTCATTCCAATTGATGCTATTTTGTTAGTGCTACCGTCTCTTACCGGGAATTTGCCAACTTGCGACATTAGCGCACTAACACAACAAGCTTTTCCTGATCTCATCCTGGTAGATAAAAGGTTTTATGTAAATGAGCAAGTCGATCTTGTCTTGGGAGGGGACATATATCCCCATATAATTTTGAGTGGCATTAAGAAGAATGTTCTTAGTACCCTTCTG
>NW_023488241.1:0-1167 GCF_013731165.1 Rhagoletis pomonella
CTGCCACAGTGTACATTTTACATTTTCTTTTATTTGTAATCTTACAATTTAGATATTTTTCAACAACATATTTTATACTACAATTTAAGCGACAAAAATAATACATAAAAGGAGCGGTCCCTTTATTATTTTTGTTATTTAAATTGAGATATAAAAAGTATGGTTGACAAAGATTTAAATTGTTCCTATTTACTGGATTATAGGTGCTTTCTACTATTTTGATATTTAGTAACAACTTACGCCATCCCGCGCACAGCATTAACAATGAAAATATTAAATTACTTACTTCTGCTTGATTTGTAATACATTGTTTGTTAGTAGTTAGTAGTTTATATTGTTTTTATTAGAAACGTAAATGATCAATTAATAAAAGCTATATTTAATAATTAAGAACAATAGTAAAATTAGTAATCCAATCAAATGAGCTGTGAATAGAAAATGCTAAGACAAGGAGATTTTATTCTTCTTGCTCGTCCCCTGGTTGTCTTCTGGCAGCGTTATCCTGGTCCGCATTATCACTTCCTTTACCTCCTTGACTGTCTGCTCTATCATCAACGGGAATGATGTCTTCCACGCGAAGTCTAGAAAAGATGGTGAATGGAGAGTTCTTTCTTGTGAGCAAGTTCTCCGTTGTTTTACAATCATCTGGGACAGTAACACCAAGCGCAGAATATTGGTTATTCAATATAAGCTGAACATTAATGCCATTGATTTGAGGGAGGTACAGTATCATTGATAAGAGGCATATGGCTTGCATGGATGAAGTTCTTGCTTGTACCATTATTTTCCTAAAAGCAATATCTTTAGGATTTGCCATGTCATCAATAAAAGCAACTATGTTCTCTTCAGTAATTACTTGCGACTGAACATTGTCAGCTCCCCGTGCTCCACGCTGGTTAGTAGAGGTGTTGGTCCGCTCTCCAGGGTAAAAACCATAAGCTTCTACTATATGGTCGATAGATAGTGCACGTTGACCTGCTTCTGCTTCCAACTCACGAATACGAGTTACAAATGCGTCTAGAAATGACTTTGATTTGATAGCACTAGCATCTGGGGTTCCTTTATATCTTGAATCCCCTCGAGCGCGAATTAATATCATTTTACGATATGAGAATAAAAAAACATATATTTATTTACTACGCTGAAGTGCGTGTTCTTTAATTATAT
>NW_023488242.1:0-1167 GCF_013731165.1 Rhagoletis pomonella
CTATGAAGCTGGGTAAATGGGCATGGGTAAATGGGGATAGATGGATGAAAATAAGAAGAAAAAATTGTGTTTCCATGCCGTCCAAGAAAATCATGCATGCACGATAGCTCTGCCTTAATAATACAACAGTCGCCTTGACTCACGGTATATGTTTGGCAGAAGGCACAATGCCGATCATTTTCGCTGGACAAAGTCTTTGCCTAGCACGGATTAGGTTAGGTTGGGTGCAAGAGCACGAAGGCTGAAAAATATCGATGTGATAACTCTGGCGGAAGCCATTCGCTTCTTAGCCTCCATTAAAAATTGAATTTTATTTTACATATACATAGTTATATACATATAGTTATACAGAAAAAAAAGAGAATTTTCGCTAAGTTAAGGTGGGCAAGGCAATCTAAAAAGTTCTTGTTGAGAATTGGTTGCCTGTTTTGGCCAGTGCGGGATAATGACAGAGATAGTGTTCGATGCTCTCTACCTCCATTCCAACCTCTTTCCATGCATGCCGATAAAGCAATGTCCGGTTATTACCCCAACCAATAGTCTGAGAGAGAGCTGTGAAGCCGAGTGATATTTATGGATCGCTTTATATCAACTTTTGACCAAATTTGCCTGTAGTATGGCAGATGGTTTCCACAGTCCATTTGGTATTTACCTCCTCGTTGATTTCATTCTTAAAAATCTATGTCTTTGCTGGTGGTTAGAGATATGCCAGCGTCTTGAACAGTACTGACTTCGCATAAATCCGTCCCTTTCCTTGCCAGCTTGTCAGCCCAGCAGCTGCCAGAAATGTTCCTGAACCCAGGGTCCCATACAATAGCCAATGAGGATATAGACTCAATAAGGTTAAGAATCCAAAAGCACCTGATATTAGTCCCTTTGGGGATTTCTAGGAATGGTGGTGCGAAAAGTTTATACCGAAATTTCGCCCACTTAACTCTATTCAGGTACTGAAGCCAAACATCATGGAATCTTGGGATTCAATAATGCCAGGCTAAATTGTTATTTGACATTGTTTGTCATAAATGTGGACTAATAAATTACTAGAAAACAAATTTTTATATTTTTTCTGTTACTTTTTGGTCGTTATTCCCCATAAAACTAGAGCATCATTTTCTGCGACTTTTGGTTACTTTTCTCAAAAACCGAATTCAGTATTTTTTTACGTAG
>NW_023488243.1:0-1166 GCF_013731165.1 Rhagoletis pomonella
GAAATTTTATGAAAAATCATATTTTTGAAAGGGGAAATGTGTATAAAACACAAAAACAATATGAATAAATAATATTACCTTTCTAAAGGTATGAAGTCATGAAAAACCCTTCAAGGAAATTACAGAACTGAACTTTCGTGCAAGTTCACAAGTGAAATCTGCTAACGACGTGATTGGAGGAAATTTTAAGAGACTAGCAGCTATAGCAAGTCTTGAACTTCTGATTTTACAACAAATTCCTGTAAAAAATAACTGCAATTAACTTTCCAGTGGACTTTATTTCGACTATGACCACGAGCCAATTACTTTAATCTTATTTTAAGCTAGTTTAAAAGGTTAAATAACATCAAGTTAAGGAACTTCATATCCTTTTTTTTACACTCCTTTCCTTTTTCTTGTTTTAATAAAAGGAGTAACCTTGAAGCTCTCATTGGAGGTCTAATATTCTTTTGCAATGAAACCGAAACATCAACATCAACAACACTCATTGCAAAAGAATATTAGACTTCCAATGAGTAGTCATAGTCGAAATAAAGTCCACTGAAAAGGTAATTGCAGTTATTTTTTACAGGCATCCCATTGGAAACATACACTCATTATACATATTGGAAGAGGGCTTCGGCTGTACGAATTTGATGTAACGTCAGGAGTTGAAAACTTGCTCTAGCTGCTAGTCTCTTAAAATTTCCTCCAATCACGTCGTTAGCAGATTTCCCATTTGAACTTGCAACAAAGTTCAGTTCTGCCATTTCCTTGAAGGGATTTTCATGATTTCAGACCTTTAGTAAAGTTAATATGATTTATTCATATTGTTTTTGTTTTTACACACCTTTTCTCTTTCAAAAATATGTATACAATTTCATAAAATTTCAATGTCTATTTATCATTGTTTGGTATTTTAGGCTATCTGATCAAGTAAGTTCCTGTGCAAGAAAAAAAAAATATTTTTTCTTCACTTTCCAGCCCGACGTTTCGCTGACCTTCTCAGCATCTTCAGGGGCGATTTCTTTTTTAAAAACACCAACAAGAATACATACAAACAGATCGTTAGTTGCGAACATAATGAAAAAATGAATAAATTATATGAAAATCTTTTAGTTTGTGATAGGCTTGTCTGATCTGTTCTTTTAGTGTAAATAAAACGACGTTATTTCACTTACGGCCCA
>NW_023488244.1:0-1166 GCF_013731165.1 Rhagoletis pomonella
TCTTATTCGCAGAAAAAAAGTTGAAATTTGTAGACCAGTGTAATCAGCGGATATTTAACGTTTTTGTAATTAATTGTAAAGTTTAAAAAAAAAAGACGCGTTTGTGTCTATATACATGTACGATACACGGCGTATGAGTAACATTCTATTCTGGTCGCATTTCATACTACTAAATAGGGCTAGGAATCTTGCGTAAATGCCATTCAATCGCAAGTGAATATATTTGCATATTTTGCAGTAAATGCCTATTTTACTAAATTTTACGGTATTTTGCACTTAAGTATATTACCACTTTATTTAAATGTCACTGTTTCTATTTACTCAAGCTTGTAGCGATGATGAAGATTGCACAGGAATTAATGAAACTTTTTTGTTTTGTTTTTTTAAGTTGTACAGTTTTTTCTCCCGTTAATTAAATTAGTAAAAAAAAGATAAATATAATAAAACTTAAAACAAAAAAATAATTCAAATAAATTAAATTACACAGGAACTAATGAAAGCTTATTTATTTGTGTTTTTCTTAAAGCTTTTGAATTTTTCTTCCGTTAATTAAGTTATTAAAAAAAAAATAAAAAATAAAGATGAAAAAATACTACATAAAAAAATAAAAAATAAGTAAGTGGGGTGTTTTATTCCTGTAATCTTCGCGTGGTAGATACTGGATACTGAAAGTGTGGAAATTCGCAGGCTAATAACATGAATGAAATAAATTATTTAATACACTGCGACATAAAAGCCAACAAATACAATTTTTCAATTGAATTCGTATTTTAATTTCTTTAAATAATAAAAATAACTAAGGCTTAGTTGATAGATGGTCAACCCTACTCAAAGATATGTTACTGGTTAAGCTTGTTGAAACATTGTTAAATAAGCACACATTTTTTAAGGTGGCAAACCCACTCTAAAAAATTTTTTTTTATCCCTTCAAACGGTTTTTGTTTTACTAAATAAATTGATGTATGCAGTGGAGCTTTTGAATAATTATAAATTTTCATATATCTGGTAACGCTCTTTTCAAATATTTTTCCAGAAACTGTCTATAGCAAATACCAAGTAGAGTGGGAGAAAATGAAATAAAGCTGTTAAAACTTCACAAAATTCAAAATACGTGTCTTATCGCATTTTTTGTAGTTTTTGGACACCTGGAGCTTTTCGGTGTACCA
>NW_023488245.1:0-1166 GCF_013731165.1 Rhagoletis pomonella
TCTACTTAAAAATATTGGTGAAGTATTGCTTCGTGCAAAATCTAGCCATCCACTTCCCTAAAGAAGCCAAATTTCAAATCGAATTCATCGAAATGTCATGCGGAAACAGAAAATAATTTACCAGGAGACGAATGTCAGCAAAGACAGCACACCATGTTTACAATAGACACATTGGCCACTTAGAATAATCACAGGCATACACATTGTATACTTATGGTGTTTTCGTTTCTTCCGAAATGTTGCGTTTCCATGGTGAAAAATATGTTTGATGTTACACTCCACGCTGTAAAAGTGCTTGTTTTGGCCTACGCATCCTTGTCTAGCGCACGCATTTCATAATATTGTCGTTTTAAGTAACCAACCAGTTGACTGTAGCCATTGAAAAAGTCGACAATTCGAAACAAATTTTGATATTTTAATAACATTATGTTATTTTAATTTTTTAATTATGTATAATGAAACAATTAAAAGCAAACAAATGGAAATCAGTTATGAGTTATGTTTTACTTACGAGCCCGACAATGCTGGTGCCAGAAAACTGATAATTTTCTCATTGGTTGGGTTTTACTTTAGAATCGAACACGAAAAGAGAAAGAAGCAATCAAAAGGCGACACTTTACAATGAAAACTACGAACAGGGTCTTCTGCATCAATACCGTCCGCAGAGTTCAATGAGGCCATTCGCAACTTCTTTGATGTTTTGGTGGATAAATTCTCCTACTATGGGGTCATTGAGTTCCATTAAACGAAAATTTTTAACGATACTATTCAATTTAACACTATTCAAAAACTAAAACAAGTAATTTTTAAGCAAAAAACAAAACCGACTTCAATTCTCATATAAAAATTTTAGATTAGATATCGTTGATTTATTCATGATCTGATGATCGGATTTAAACCAAATTAATATGGGACCACCTGTCAGGTAACACCTTTCCTTTCAAAAATAGAAATCGGTTACGTGGTACAAAGTTATGCGGTAACATACATAAATAAAAAAATAAAAAATATATATTCCGACGAGTTGATAACCTTTAGCCTTTTTGTGAAGTCGGTTAATAAAGAAACAATGACTCACACATAGCTCAAAAATTGCGTTCCTAACCTGACTATTAATAAGGAGTAGTCGTTGGGTAGCCCAGGCCTCAATCCATCAGAACATAAAC
>NW_023488246.1:0-1166 GCF_013731165.1 Rhagoletis pomonella
TTTTCTTGCTCATGGCGGTATTAAAAGCTCTTTTATTCATTTTAAATGAAATATTTTATAAAACTTATTTTTATTTTTCCACAGCACTTTAAGTTTTGAGCATATTTTCGTTTCGCGTCTTTCTTTTTTCTGTTGATGTGCGCATTTGAACTTCTTCAGTACCAAGTACTTTATAATACGGTTTTATTTATTACGTTTATATATCAAAAGAATGTGTATGACATGAAATGAAAACTTTTCAGTTTACTTACTTTTGCTATGAGCGGGGTCGAATAATGATAACATTAAAATTAATCTAATTAAGTTGAAAATTATATCCAAGTACTTCAGTACTCGACATTATTTGGCAGGTACAACTACTTTTGTTGAGCACAAAATGCAGCCCTAGTGAATCTTGTGGTTACTATGGCAACCAACTACCGTTACTTCTATCAGCATTGACACTCACTTGATCGATCAAATGACAGTCATTCCCTACAGAGCCAAACTGGCATATAAAATTTTGCATATGTGTTAGTTTTCGTTGTGAATGTGTTGGAGTTTCTGTCAATCGCGTCTTGTAGGGGATATTGATTGTGTGGATGATGATGTGTATACAGCATGTGTGTATCAGAAGGCAGTTGTGATTGCCATGTATTTTCAGTGGTGTGCGCGATAACGGACTATAAAGGCTTGGGCTAGGTGGAACGATTAAATATTATACATGATATGTGACGAATAGCAAAATTAAAAAGGCGTAAAATGTCACAAACTGGTTAGGAAATTTAACGACAAGTTTTTACATTTTGGCCTTTTGAAAAAATTTGGCAAGCTGAGTTATCTTGGCTAGATAATTGTTTTGAAAAATTTAATGAAAATCGGTAGCATTGTTGAAGATATCGAATTCAGCTCTGATATTATCGAGTCTTCTGCAGTGGAAGGTTCGGTGAATGTAGTCATCAAGTTGTCCACAGTAACAACGTGGCGAATTCAAAGAATTGATTTTAAACAAATATGCCTTATCATACGTGTGTCCTGATAGGACTCTGTTAAGCGTTTTAATGTCCGTTGGTGCTAAAGTTAGTTTTTTAAACCAGGCGAAATTTCTCCTGCATGGAAAACCAGATGCAAAAAGGTTGTATTTTAATGAGGAGTAGTTTAAGAATTCATTGTACCATTCATCAAAT
>NW_023488247.1:0-1166 GCF_013731165.1 Rhagoletis pomonella
GTGGAATTTTTTATCAGCTATAACTTGGGAACCATAAACCCCACGAAATAGAAATTTGGTATGCAGGCATAGCTACGGTATGAGCTTATAGTAAGGTGCATATGAATGAGTGTATAAAAGAGGGTGTGGCACATCCCGTAGTCGTGGAACATTTTATCAACTATAACTTGCGAACGATAAACCCCACGGACATTAAATTTGATATGCAGGCATAGCTGTGGTAAGTGCTTGTAGTAAGGTGTTTATGAACGAGTTTATAAAATGGGGCGTGGCACATCCCGTAGGCGAGGAATTTTGTATCAGCTATAACTTGGGAACCATAAGTCACGTGAACTTGATATTTGGTATGCAGTCATAGCTACGGTAGGTGCTTATAATAAGGTATATATAAATGAGTTTGTAAAAGGGGGCGTGGCACATCCCATAGGCTCGGAATTTTTTATCAGCTATAACTTCGAAACCATAAGTCACATGCTTATAATAAGGTATATATGAAGAAGTTTGTAAAAGGAGGCGTGGCCCGCCACATCCCGTAGATGTGGAATTTTTTATAAGCTATAAATTCGAAAGCATGAGTCACATGAACTTTAAATTTAGTATGCAGGCATAACTATGGAAGGTGCTTATAGTAGGCTATAAAGAAAAGAGTTTGTCAAAGGGGGCATGTCACATCCCACAGTCGTGGGATTTTTAACCAGCCATAAATTGGACGCCATAAGTCACATGAACCTGAAATTTGGTGTGCAGACATATGTATGGGAGGTGTTTAGAATAAAGTATATTTATATGTGTTTCTAAAAAGGAGATAAATATGTATTCAACTATTAGACCACGCGGATATTTAGAACAGTGATTTTTTGGAACCTTACAGTCTTTGGAGCATTTGAAATGGAAAGATTTAATCATTTTATTGATCCCGCGATGCTGTCATACGAAACATGTTCATTCATAATGAATAAAACTACTTCTGAAATAAGCATTCTACCGGAAAAGTGCAGCTATACTATAACAGCTAAGCGAATAGGCAGAATAGGAATGTACCGTAGTAGACTAATTTTAATTTAATAATTCTATCTATTAATAATGAAACAAGATTTATAGTGCAGAAAATAATGACATATATATAGTAGTTGAAGTACGATAAAGCTAAAAGTTTGTTCATAAGG
>NW_023488248.1:0-1166 GCF_013731165.1 Rhagoletis pomonella
ATTTAATAATTTGTCAATGGTTGGAGGACGGCGAGGGGAAGACGAAAGCAGAACAATCGTACATATTTATGCACATATTTACATTTATAAATGCACACATATTTATGCGTTTGTCTTCTTGGACGAATGAAAAATTTGATATATGTAGTGATTTAGAGATTGCCGTTTCAGTAATGTGCCGTGGCGTGTGCACTAGAGGCGATGCAACTTTTTGGCGTCTCGCCGTTTATCTTGGTTCAAATCCCGGACGGACCAAGTAATAAATTTTTTTTTTTTTTTTTTAATTGTTATATCCATATTCGATTTTAAATTTTACTATTAGCTTTATTTAAAATAATATAAATGGATATGTAGGTACAAACGCATGCATAATTTCACATAATCGCTCAAATTTGCCAAAAGTTACTGAAAGCTTTATTGTAAATGTTTTCACTAAAATATTAGTTATTGGAATTAAAATTTTATGCGAATCCAATTTTTGTTCCCATTTTGTTGTATATGATCGTGCCACAAAAATTATTTCATAAGTAGTTAATTTTAAACACAAATATGTATGTACACTGGCAAAGTGAGTGCATCCTGTTTTTTGTTTAATATTTGCAATGTTTTTAAGTTAAACTTGTATGTTATTTTCGACGGGAATTGGGGTTTTATGCATATAGCAAGTGCAATTTGTAAAAAAAAGCGATAATTTTTTTTTATTTGTTTGCAAACGGTCATGCGCATTTTGTTCTACAAGAAATTCCCTTTTATTTGGTAAAAAGTGCAAAAAGCCGTCAGCAATAAATAATCATTAAAAATCAACCGGATTTTTTAGCCGCTTAATACTTGATCTTGTTCCACTAGAATTAAAAAACCGATCTATCTGCGTACTCAAAATTTTTCTAAAAACTCAGATTATACAGGTCAAAATTTAGACGAGAATTCGTTGAATTTTTCTATGTTCTGTGTAAAGTTTGAAAGTTTGACTTGTATAGTTTTGATTAAAGCATGAACCACATTTTTATAAAAAGATAATAAAAAAAAATTAATTGAAAAACATTGCAAATATTAAGCAAAAAACACCATGCACTCACTTTTGATTGCCAGAATATGTATGCATGTACATATGTGTGTAACCTTTATGCCAAACTATCATTATTTTAAATTGTATTTGCATCTTCATA
>NW_023488249.1:0-1166 GCF_013731165.1 Rhagoletis pomonella
AGCATATAGACTAACACCTATGAACCCGAGTGCCCCTCCGCTGATTGAGTTGCCGAAGATACACAAACCAGGCACTCCGATGAGACCTATCATTAACCACAAGTCTGCTCCCGGCACCTAAAGACGCTGCTGAAGGATAACCTGGAGTTACGTAATAAATATACTATTACGAATACAGCAGAAATAATCGAAAAGATGAAATCTTTGCAGATCAACAAAAACACTAAATTCGTATCATCCGACATCAAGGGATTTACCCGTCGATACCAACAATAGAAACCATAAACACCGTACACAAAATACTGATTGGAAAAATGAAAAGAGGTGTGAAGGTTACACTAAACAGAACTATTTCCTGTTCAATAATAAGATATATAAACTGACGAACGGGCTAGGAATGGGCAATCCGACGTCAGCAATACACATGGAGGTATTCATACAAACACTAAAGGACAAATATATGGAAAACCTAGCAACCAACCTAGGAGTAATATATGCGATATATGTCAATGATGTAATATGGCTAATAGGGGGAAACAAAGAGAAGCAGATCCTCGACTATCTCAACAAACAACATCAAAATATTAAATTCACTATGGAAACGGAAGAAGAAAGAAAGATTAACTATCTGGATTTGACAATTAAAATAAACAATACCACAAGCAAGATAGAATTCGAAATATACAGAAAACCAACAGCCACAGATACAATACACAACAGCTCGAACAATCGTTTAAAGGACTACGATTTGAGGGCATGCACCTGGAATGTCCGGACCCTTAATGGGGAAGGTGCCTCTGCCCGGCTGGTTTATGTCCTCGTAAGGACAAAAGCTGACATCACCACCATCCAAGAAATGCGTTGGACGGGCAAGGCAAACAATGTCTGGGTCCTTGCGACGTCTACTACAGGTGCCATGTAAAGGAGCGCAAATTCGGAGTTGGATTTGTGGTGGGAGAGACTCCGTCGCCGAGTACTGTCGTTCACCCCGGTGGACGAGCGTCTAGCCACAATCAGCATCAAAGCGAGATTCTTAAACATCTCGCTCATCTGCGCCCATGCCCCGACGGAAGAGAAGGATGTGGCATCCAAGGCTCTCTTCTATGAGCGCTTGGAGCCCACGTACGAGCGCTGCCCCCGTCATGATATCAAAATCGTGCTTGGCG
>NW_023488250.1:0-1166 GCF_013731165.1 Rhagoletis pomonella
AATAACTTGGCTCTGGAGCCAAGTTATTCCAATTTCCGTATAAGCCTATGAATGCCTGCTTTGGTTTCACCATCTACTATCTATATATTAATACGCTAACGAAATCCCATACAAATCTATTCCTCCCTTCTGCTCCTATATTTCTCAACCAATTTGAATGATTCTTCTTTTGTTCGAAAGATATTTCAAGGGGGAGGTGCGCATTTTGTTTCTTTTTTTCAGTAGGTGGAGTTATTCCGAAACACTTCATTTATGGTCTGATTTGCTTCAAATTCAAAATACTTATTACTAACATCAAGATAAATACACCTACAAAAACTGCGCTCGATAGGTGGCTCCAGAGACGAGTTATTCTAATTTCCGTATAAGCCTATGAATGCCTGCTTTGGTTTCACCATCTACTATCTATATATTAATACGCTAACGAAATCCCATATAAATCTATTCCACCCTACTGCTCCTAAGTTTCTCAACCAATTTGAATTATTCTTCTTTTGTTCGAAAGGTATTTCAAAGGGGAGGTGCGCACTTTGTTTGTTTTTTCAGTAGGTGGAGTAGGAGTGGAGTTATTCCGAAAAACTTCATTTATTATCCGATTTGCTTCAAATTCAAACTACATATTACAAACATCAAGGTAAATACACCTGCACAATATGGACCCGATAGATGGCTTCAGAACCGAGTTATTCCAATTTCCGTATAAGCCTATGAATGCCTGCTTTGGTTTCACCATCTACTAGCTATATATTAATACGCTTACGAAACCCCATACAAATCTATTCCTTCCTACTGCTCCTATGTTTCTCAACCAATTTGAATGATTCTTATTTTATTCGAAAGGTATTTCAAAGGGGAAGTACGCATTTTGTTTGTTTTTTTTTTCAGTACGTGGAGAACTTCATTTATTGTCCGATATGCATAAATGCATATTACCAACATCAAGATAAATACACCTGCAAAAAATGGACCCGATAGATGGCTCCAGAGCCAAGTTATTCCAATTTCCGTATAAGCCTATGAATGCCTGCTTTGGTTTCACCATCTACTATCTATATATTAATACGCTAACGAAATCCAATACAAATCTATTCCTCCCTTCTGCTCCTATGTTTCTCAACCATTTTGAATGATTCTTCTTTTGTTCGAAAGGTATTTCAAAGGGGAGG
>NW_023488251.1:0-1166 GCF_013731165.1 Rhagoletis pomonella
TTGTCGACATTTTTATGCAACCTATCTTTGCTTCCTGCCCACCGTGAGGTGTAATGGCATTTGGTCATCAAATTCGAGTATTTGCACAACCGAGTTGATTTTTGTGTATGGACATGCTACAGATATATATATATATATATGTATGTATGTTGCAACGCCTTTTTTCCCCAACAAGCCATTATAACACCTACTTATTATGAGCCAGTAGAGGAAGATATCGGTATTTTCAAATATGCCGAGAGAGTAGGTTTCTTGTATCATCGGGATAAGGTTGTTAATAGCAAATCTAGGTTGTAGAATAACAATATGGGTAGGTATCAACTAAAAGAGAAAATACTGAAGACATAAAAAAAGATTATACTTTGGGTGAGTAAGAGCGAATAATTACTGAAAATGTCATTTCAAAATTTTATCCTTGAATATTCTTGAAAATTTGCAATATTCATTTTTGACCACGTCCTCAAAAAGCGTTCCTCTAACTTTAGTTTAATACCTATTCGTCTTTGTGACCAAACAACTTTAATCTTACATATGTTTAGGAATTACATATGTGAGGACTTTGGCAAAGTGCCACTATACCCTGTGGTTTTAGTTAAGCTAGTCAAAGGTCAGACTGGTGCAAAATGGGGCCAAATAAAAACTTCACGGTGGCACACAAGTGCCCTGCTGTGTTTTGTTCCACTGTTTCCCAATAATAACTACGAAATTTGGCAAGTGCTTAATTGGCCTGAAGTGACCCGTAAACAGGCCAATAGCTATTGTTGCATCAGGCCTGTGAGCTGAAAATATTTTCGCAAAGAAAATTTTACATTTTTTTTATCCATAAAGATTGCGCAATGTGTTGTAATTTCGCGGTACAGAACTAGATGGCAAACCAATGCCATGTCTTATAAATTTCTAAACCAACCCTCTCCTGAACAAGTGTCCAAATGAAAGTGTGAATGTGATAAACAATCATGCCTATTCCGATGTTTCACGCATGGCATTCGTATGAATCTAAGCCTTCGCACTCGCTTGTTGCGAATCGGATTAGATAGCTGCGAATAAATAGCATCCGTTGGATACCGGAGTAGGCTTGATTCGTAGGCAGTTTTTAAATGACCTTGTGTGCTGTTAGGTCAACATCAGGGCGGCTGTCAGAGTGTATATTTATGTGTTCGGCGCCG
>NW_023488252.1:0-1166 GCF_013731165.1 Rhagoletis pomonella
TTCGAAATCGGTTCTACAGCCTTAGCACCTTTGTCTTCTGGTTTGGCCGCCAATGGAACCAAGGGCACACCTGGTTTGATATCAACTATTTTAGGTAGGTCGAATTCTTCATCAGATTCATCAGAAGAGTACGTTTGTGGAATAGGCTTCGTTACGTAAAGTGGAGATTTTAGTTTGTCGTCTGGTTTTGAAATTGGTTCTATAGGCTTAACACCTTTGTCTTCTCGTTTGGCAGCAAATGGAGCCAAGGATACACCTGGTTTGACATCAGCCATTTTAGGTTTATCGAACTCTTCATCAGATTCATCAGGAGAGTACGTTTGTGGAATAGGCTTCGTTACGTCAAGTGGAGATTTTGGTTTGTCGTCTGCTTTTGAAATTGGTTCTGTATTCTTAACACCTTTGTCTTCTGGTTTGGCACCAAATGGAACCAAGGGTACACCTGGTGTGACATCAGCGATTTTAGGTTTGTCGAACTCTTCTTTAGATTCATCAGAAGAGTACGTTTGTGGAATAGGCTTCGTTACGTCAAGTGGACATTTGGGTTTGTCGTCTGGTTTCGAAATCGGTTCTATAGGCTTAACACTTTTGTCTTCTGGTTTGGCAGCCGATGAAACCAAGGGTACACCTGGTTTGACATCAGTCATTTTAGGTTTGTCGAACTCTTCATCAGATTCATCAGAAGAGTACGTTTGTGGAATAGGCTTCGTTGCGTCAAGTGGAGATTTGGGTTTGTCCTCTGGTTTTGAAATTGGCTCTATAGGCTTAACACCTTTGTCTTCTGGTTTGTCAGGCAATGTAACGGAGGGTACACCTGATTTGAAATCAGCCATTTTAGGTTTGTCGAACTCTTCATCAGATTCATCAGAAGAGTACGTTTGTGGAATAGGCTTCGTTACGTCAAGTGGAGATTTTGGATTGTCGTCTGGTTTTGAAATCGGTTCTATAGGCTTAACACCTTTGTCTTCTGGTTTGGCAGCCGATGGAACCAAGGGTACACCTGGTTTGACATCAGCCATTTTAGGTTTGTCGAACCCTTCATCAGATTGATCAGATGAGTACGTTTGTGGAATAGGCTTCGTTACGTCAAGTGGAGATTTGGGTTTGTCGTCTGGTTTCGAAATCGGTTCTATAGGCTTAACACCTTTGTCTTCTGGTTTGGCAGC
>NW_023488253.1:0-1166 GCF_013731165.1 Rhagoletis pomonella
TAGGCGACTATACAGGGCTTGGCTGTTCAAAGGTAGAGCGCCGCCACGCCACAGTCCACCGCGAACACGCGTAACGGCGACGCCCGCTCACAACGCAGCAGAGCGCCGACGTCGCACAGCAGCAGCGCGCCGCCATCGTCGCACCAACGCCACACAGCAGCAGAGCACCGACATAGTAGCGCCGACGTCACCCAGCAGCCGCGCACCAACGGAGTAACGCCGCAGTCACCCAGCAGCCGCGCACCAACAGAGAGCGCCAACGTCGCCTAGAGTCTAAGCGTCAGTAGCGGGGCCGTGGTCGTGAACGCACAGCTACTAGAGAATAGCTCTCGACTTGTACATAGGCGACTATACAAGGCTTGGCTATTCGTCACATAGCAGCAGAGCGCCGACGGCACACAGAAGCAGAGCGCCGGCATAGTAGAACGCCGACGCCGCATAGCAGCAGAGCGCCGGCGTCGCACAGCGACCGAGCGACGATACAGCAGCGCCGACAGAATAGCACCGTTAGGAATTTACATCCCGTTAATCATATTGTGTTTGTAATCTTAAGAATTTCCACGTTATAGAGAATAAGGATAAATAAATAAATTAATATTTGCAAAGGCCCCACAGTATAAATTTATTGTAACGGACCCTGGGCACGGCGAGTATACCTCAGCATAGAAAACAGAAGCGACGGGGCCTTCACAGAAAACGCTTCGTTACAATTGGCGCCCGAGCAGGGACCCTGCAAATAGTACAATACGAGGAGAACATTTCGAAGCCAATAATTAAACCAGCCATGACAGAACCAGTGAGCATAGCGTGGCTGGACAGCGTATCCAAGGAACAGTTGGTGTCCATCACACAGGAACCGGGCATCGAACACACAGGCACCACTCGAGAGATAAGGAAACGGATGGCGGCATTGGCCGCCAAAGCACTAGTCGACCCGGAACTTCACGCAAAGATTCTCGCGATGGAAGCAGCATACAACGAACAGGAGGCCAACTGGAGAGACGAAAGTAAACCAAAGACACCGCTAACCGTGAATCAAGGCGAAAGAAACGCTAATGTGCCCGTTAGGCCGCCAACGCAGCGCCAGTTCACATATCCACCACCAAGTATACAACCGCAACCGCAACACCCGCCAACGACATCCATCGCACCAAACGCTGACGTGC
>NW_023488254.1:0-367 GCF_013731165.1 Rhagoletis pomonella
CCTACCGGAGTAGGCCGTTCACGATCCGCCCTGTGTGACCCCGGTAATGTCCTGAGCTTAGCCCTTACCCCCGGTAAGGTCCTGAGCTTAGCAAAAACCAACAATACCAAAAAGCACATGCTCAAGTGAATTGCAGCGGAATAGCTGCGCTTGATTGTGTTGGCATAATAAAAAAATTATAATAGTGGAAAAAAGCAAAGGATAATTTAAAAAGCGTACTTAGCACGGTGCATAGGCAACTTGCTGAGTCAGTGGGATCGTCGGTTCGAAGCCTACTGAAAGAGGTCTGATGAGGAAATGTGGTGATTTCCGAAATAGCTATCACTTCTACCATTTTTTTCAAATTGTTGTTGCTTTTCCACAATAA
>NW_023488254.1:467-1166 GCF_013731165.1 Rhagoletis pomonella
GCGTACTTAGCACGGTGCATAGGCAACTTGCTGAGTCAGTGGGATCGTCGGTTCGAAGCCTACTGAAAGAGGTCTGATGAGGAAATGTGGTGATTTCCGAAATAGCTATCACTTCTACCATTTTTTCAAATTGTTGTTGCTTTTCCACAATACCTTTTCATAAAAACCGGCCTCGAGCTCAATAAAAATTGTTGAATATAATTGTTATCAGGCCAAAAACTAACAAAAAACCAAACAACTTAAGGACGAGCACACCTAAAAGTTAAACATTCTAAAAATAGAATTATTAGCAAAAACCAACAATACCAAAAAGCACATGCTCAAGTGAATTGCAGCGGAATATCTGCGCTTGATTGTGTTTAGACGCGACTGCTAACACCAGGCGCCTAAATGCATGCTATGTACTGCTGCATGTGCAAAAATTTCCTTCATTAAATTAATGAAATTTATGTACATGCACTTCTCAACTGCCATGTAATAAAACTTTCTTAAGTTTTAATTTGATGACAGTTCAAAGTATGCTCTGCCTAGTCGGATGCATCCTCCGGACACTGCTTCCGGAGCATTCTGCGGACTCTGCATGGCTTACAACCATGCGGAGGTGGTAATAGTTGATTACCATTGGCCACAGTGCCTACCCACTACTTTTTGGTCCAATAAATATTTTTTTTATATACATACATGCAAACATACTGGTCT
>NW_023488255.1:0-419 GCF_013731165.1 Rhagoletis pomonella
TTATACCCGAGCGCACTTGTGCACAAGGGTATATTAATTTTGTTCACATAACGGTTGTTTGTAACAGCCAAAACGAATCGAGATAGATATAGACAAATGTATACATAAATGATCAGGATGAAAAAAGAAATCGATTAAGCCATGTCTGTCTGTCCGTCCGTCTGTCCGTCTGTCCGTCTGTCCGTCTGTCCGTCTGTCCGTCTGTCCGTCTGTCCGTCTGTCCGTGTACACGATAACTCGAGCAAAAATTGAGATATCTTAACGAAATTTGGTATGTAGGTTTCCCTTAATCCAAGGTAGGTTGGTATTGAAAATGGGCGAAATCGGACTTTAACCACGCCCACTTCCCATATAACGGTAATTTCCAGAAATACGAAAACTGCGATATTTTAGTAACTACTAAAGATAATTCACTCAAA
>NW_023488255.1:429-1165 GCF_013731165.1 Rhagoletis pomonella
CAGAAATACGAAAACTGCGATATTTTAGTAACTACTGGAGATTATTCGCTCAAAATTGATATTTACAATAATTTTTCGACGAAAAATAAGAATATTATAAATTTTTGGAAAATGGGCGTAGCCACGCCCACTTATGGTTACATGTGTATATCTTGGTAACCGCTGCACCAATTTCTTCCAAACTTGGCACAGTTGTTGGCCCTGGTACAGCATAAAAAATCGCCGAAACTTTTTAAAATCGGACAATAACCACGCCCACATCCCATATAACGGTAATTTAGGGAAATACAAAATCTTCAATAAATCAGTAAATATTGAAGCTAATTTATTCAAAATTGATACTTGCAACAATTCTTCACCAAGAAATACGTTTATGGTAAAATTTTGGAAAATGGGCATGGCACCGCCCACTTATGATCACATATATGTATATCGGTAACCGTTCTACCAATTTGTACCAAACTCGGTGTGGTTATTGTGCTTGCCACATATAAGCAAAACGTTGAAAATTATAGAAATCGGACTAAAATAACGGCCGCTTCTCATATAACGGTAAATTTCAGAAATGCTTGAAACTTCAATATTTCGAAATTGAAGGACGCTAATTTACTCAAAATTGATACACCCCGGCTTACCATCTAGCGGAAGGTTTCGGAAAGGTGAAAAAACATATTTAATACTTGCGCCGGGTATTTAAAGTTCGGCTCCGCCCGAACTTAGACTTTCTTACTTGTTT
>NW_023488256.1:0-759 GCF_013731165.1 Rhagoletis pomonella
TATTTATATAATTTGAAAAAATCTCCCTACTATACAAATATGTACAGCAATATTAAATAATATTTTCAAATGTTGTGAGAGGGAGTAACAAAACAAAATTACTTTTAAGGCGCAGCGAAGCACGCCGGGTATTCGCTAGTGTCACATGAAATTAACTGAGCAAAGTACAATGAATAGCTGTTAAACAATGGCACCATCTACTTTAAATGAAACATACTTATTTTCGTGGGGGATACTCACACACCATATACTTTTCTATTGAAATTTTTCCTGAATTTTCCTAGCTATAAACCTCCAACGAATGCAAAACCGTGAAAATCGGTTCGTGCGTTCTGGAGTTATAGCGTCAGGAAGGAAAACCCTACTTATTTTTATATTAATTTTTATATTAAAGAAGATTAAAGAACTGTCCGCATTACTCAATTTTATTTTTCACTAAAACGGTATTCATGAATTTTTTAATTTTTTTTTTATTTGCTTCCGCATACTTTTGACATAACAGCTTTCATTTTATGCCGATATTAAACAAATACAGCCTAAGTTTACCCGGGTCCACGTTTTGGTCTGTATCTCGTGACCCAAGTCACCCAGCTATATGAAAAGTGCTCAATCTTAAAGCATTCATGAACAGCTTTCATTTGATACCCATATTAAACAAATACACCCAAGGTTACCCAGGTCCACGTTTTGGTCTATATCTCGAGACCCTAGTCACCCAGCTATTTGAAAAGTGCTCTATCTTAAAGCATTCATGAACAG
>NW_023488256.1:769-1165 GCF_013731165.1 Rhagoletis pomonella
GTCACCCAGCTATATGAAAAGTGCTCAATCTTAAAGCATTCATGAACGGCTTTCATTTGATACCCATATTGAACAAATACACCCAAGGTTACCCAGGTCCACATTTTGGTCTATATCTCGAGACCCTAGTCACCCAGCTATATGAAAATTGCTCTATCTTAAAGCACTCATGAACAGCTTTAATTTGATACCCATATTAAACAAATACATCCTAAGGTTATCCGGGTCCACGTTTTGGGGCCACGCCCCCTTTATATATCAAAATATTTTTTACCCTGTGACCATCCCTGGAAGATATCCAGTGCGTGTGTAAAATTTGGTTACGATCGGCTTATTCGTTTAGGAGCCAAGTGTGTCTATAGGTACATACATAATTTGAATTTTATATATATAGAT
>NW_023488257.1:0-1165 GCF_013731165.1 Rhagoletis pomonella
CTGAAATCCAATGCTGGTGAAGGTGGGGATGATCTCACTGTTAATTTCATTTTCATTTCATTTATAATTATAAAGAAAATTAGTACAATAAGATCCCAAAGATCTTTTTTTAGTACAACGGTAACTTAAAATTAAGACAAGAATAAGAGTTGAGAATAAAAAGTGCATAGTACATCATGTCAAACAAAGCCTGACAAATAGCATTAGGTAAAACTTACAAATCTATATAAAACCAAGAGAGGAAGAAAAAATAAAAAATAAATATAAAAAATGTTAATAAATAAATCAAAATTAAAAAGAAAAAGAACGACATATAATTTTCAATTAGCCTATATCCAAAACATAGCATTGACGAAAAATTGCCTTCCAGATGATAATGGTACCTAGGTATAATCAGGTCAGTAAGGCGTGCAGACTTTGAGAAGGATAAGTTTTCCTATAGATATCTAGGATCTTTATCCATCATTAGGCGAAATAAAAAAATACAATTTCTTGCTTTTAGGTATTCAGAGATACTGCAGCTCAACAGTCGTGATTTCCAATCGGATATTCGCTCAAATTTCGATAGCCCTGTGTTGTTGGGCTAGTAACATGATTAAATACTACATCAATTTTATGGGAAGATTGAGAATCGAGGCTGCTGTAGACTAGCTCAGAATAGCAGATAATTGGCAATATTAATTGAGTGGCCAGTTTACGTCTAAGGATTAACGGTGTAAAAGTTGCAGACATTCTTAAGCTTCTTAAAGTATAATAGACTTTGCCTCCGACAGAGTTAACATGATCAGTGCATGTTAGGTTATTGTTTATAACAAAACCAAAATTAGTCACTTTAGAAACAAATTTAAGAGACTTATCACCAATGTACAAGGACAAGGACGGAATAATATCAAATTTAATATTTCTTTTACATAGAGGCAACACAAAGGATTTATCACAGTTGAGACAACGACCATTTTTCGAAGACCAAGACGGTATAGACATTAATTCCCTATTGAAATTAGCGCACATGTTAGCCATGTCTTCAAAAGTTCCTGACAAATAAATCTGTATGTCGTCCGCGTAAGCATGCATTTTTGCATATTGGCAAGTACTGAAAATGTCATTAATAAACAAATTAAATAGCAATGGCCCTAAAATAGAGCCTTGGGGTACACCCGGTAAT
>NW_023488258.1:0-142 GCF_013731165.1 Rhagoletis pomonella
TGTCTGTCTGTCTGTCTGTCTGTATGTTCGTTCGCGCATCACTCGAAAACGAATGCATGGATTTGAATGCAGTTTTCACCGATGTATTGCCAGAGGTCTAACTTAAAATATAGGAAGAAAAAAATTAGAGAGTTGCCACCTG
>NW_023488258.1:152-1165 GCF_013731165.1 Rhagoletis pomonella
TTGCCACCTGTTTGAAAATTGGAGTTTAAGTAAATTGATAAGAAAAAGTGAATATTGCAACATGGGCGTCAAAAGAAAGAGGTTTAAGAAGGATTACAGCCAAAAATATTTTTTTAGAGTTCCCACCTGTTTGAAAATTTACAATTAATTTAAATTATAAGATAAATTGAATGTTGCAATATGGGTATCAAACTGAAGGGGTTTTGGAAATTTTATTGCCGAAAATATTTTTAGGGAGGGCTCCACCTGTTTGAAAAATTTTATTGTATTAAATTGATAAAACAAATGAAATCTATATCTGTACTTATAATAAAATTGTACCATCTGATATCTGTACATTATAGCTATTATAGAAAAATTAATGCGGGGGTCTTTATTAGAGCAACGGAAGCCAAATCAGCCTGAATGTTTGCACGCGCATAACCCGAATACCAATGCATGGAATTGAATGCAGTTTTCACCGATGTATCGCTAGAGGTCCAGCTTACAATATAGAAGAAACAGATTAGAGAGTTACCACCTGTTTGAAAATTTCAGTTTAAGTAAATTGATACGATGAAGTAAATATTGCAGTCTGACTGTCAAAAGAAAGAGGTTTGCAAAGGCTTGCAACTGAAAATAATTTTGAGGAAGGTTGCCACCTGTTTGAAAACTTGTTTTAATTTAATTCATAACATAAATTATATATTGCAATATCGGCATCAAACTAAAGAGATTAGGATATTTTAATGCCGAAAATATTTTTAGGGGATCTGCCACCTGTTTGAAAAATTTTATTCATTTAAATTGGTTAAATAAATGAAATATATTACAATACAGATATTTTATAAACTAAAAAGTTTTAAGAAGTTTACTTTCTAAAATATTTTTTTAAGCGAGTTCCCACTAATTTGAACTACACTTAATATACTTAATAGAGGTAATCTATACATATAATAAAATTGTAAAAGGTCGATGTCTCTACATTATCTATACATATAATAAAATTGTAACAGGTCGATGTCTGTACATTA
>NW_023488259.1:0-1165 GCF_013731165.1 Rhagoletis pomonella
TGAATTTCCAAGGGTTTTAATAAATGCCTTTGAAATTGTATGTATTTTCTTTCATTCGGACAATATACCGTAAAATTATTTAAGTTTAAGTTCTTTAGAATTTCCCCGAAATTTTCGTTTATCACATTTTCATAAATGAAAATTCGTTTGTTTCTGGAAATGGTTGTTTCGTGAATATCCTCACTATTCACTTTATCTACAGTGATAATAATTTGATTTTTAAACAAATTAATTGGTTTCTCTGTGATCCAAATGTGATCATTTGTATCCTCTATTGCACTATGTATAGTTGCACATGAAGACTGTACATCGTCTTGTGTTTCATCTATGTCCATATCTTCCAATGCGTTTACTTGTAATCTACTCAAAAAGTCCGCTACGTTATTTTCTTTTCCTTTAATATATTCGATATTAAATGAATACTCATTAAGTGCCAATTTCCATCTTGTAAATTTACTGTTTTCTTCTTTTAAATTATTTAACCAAATTAAAGGTTTATGATCAGTTTGTAATTTAAAACGTTTTCCATATAAATATGGTTTAAAATATTTGCATGCCCAAACTATGGCTAATAATTCCTTTTCTATTGTTGTATAGTTCTTTTCACTGTCGCAAAGCGTTCTGCTTGCATAACAAATAGGATGTCCGTCTTGAGAAAGTACAGCACCAATTGCGAATGTACTTGCGTCTGTTGTTAAGACAAACTGGGTCTCAAAATCTGGCTATTTTAAAATTGGATAATCTATGAGAAGTTGTTTTAATTTCTCGAATGCATTGATATATTTTATATCATTTCTATCTATTTTCTTGTCTTTCTTTAGGTATTTCACTATTGGATACGCAATTTTACTGTAATCTTTGATAAATTTTCTATAGTATCCAGTTATACCTAAAAATGATTTAATTTCCTTCACTGTAGTTGGTAATTTAATTTTTTGAATTGACTCAATCTTTTTTGGATTTGGCTTTAATCCTTGGTTTGTAATAATATGTCCTAAGAAATCTGTTTCTTTTTTAAAAAAAAAAGAACATTTGTCAATTTGAATGGCATTCTTACGTATTCGTAATGTCCATACTCAGTTGAAAAATCGGTTTTATGCCTGTCCTTGGGATCCACTAAGATTTGATGAAATCCTTTAGCCAAATCTAGTGTTGAGAAGTATTG
>NW_023488260.1:0-1165 GCF_013731165.1 Rhagoletis pomonella
ATTTTGGACCGAAAATCACATGAGACATACAACCAATTGAGCGTGAATTTTTTTGTTATACTAAGAGTAATATTCAAATAGATATTGATTTGTTCGGCATTATTTTATTTCGAAATTGCATGTTCAAAACGAACATTGATTTTTTTTTCCTCGCCGATTTAGCTCACACACTATCATGGAATAGAATAATAATAATATTAAATAATAAACTGAAGTAAATACTGTATTGATTTTAATCAAGTACCATCCTTTTATAACCTAGACGTTAATAGTACGGACTTTAGAACGGACTGGTAGAATTTTTAATAATTTGAGTTTATAGTTTGGTATTTGAGTCTTTCAACATGGAATTGTTTCCCATTCTCGATGCAACCTATTTGACAGACGAACAGCGACGGATCGAAGGTGAGATATATAACCTATATCCAGCACCAGTTCAGTGGACCGACACCGAAATAACCGCTCTCAATGGTAAAATATCTGCTTACGTTGGCCAACCATGGTTGATAAAATCTCATGCCATACACCAAATGAGTGAGTTGGAAATATGTGAGAGAGCATATCGAGAACTGAATGAAATGATACATTATTGTTATCGAACCGCTCGGTTAAAGTTAAAACCTGATACGGCTCCACGCCAAGAGGACCTGGTCGGAAGGTTTCAATCGAAGATTTGTGAGCTTCGGATGTCTTCACCGAATACGGTAATCCGACGTGCGATTCCCGATTAAGTTTGAACTCGACTTTCCATGGGTTTGATAATGAACGGGGAACAATGAGTTTAGCTCAAAATACTGTTCCATCACCACGTTTACCCTTAACTAGACCGGATCCGATTTCAAACCAGTATATACCGATTTCGGTTCAGGCAACTGACCACTAGTACGGTTAATTCAAATGCTCAACCAGCAGTTCCTAATTCATTGTCAGGCGAAACGGAACCAACACCCTCATTGCACCAACTGTCTGTAATGGTGTCTGAGTTGTTGAGAACACAAACACAGATGCAACAGCAAATGATCCGTGATCGGATTCATTTGCAGCCAACAATACCTGACGTTCGTGACATTAACCAAACCATGCCACCGACCTTGAATCATACCTGGATACCACCATCAGTGGATCCTCCTCATGTTTCTTTGGTTGGTCCGTCACCCTTACAAAC
>NW_023488261.1:0-1165 GCF_013731165.1 Rhagoletis pomonella
ACACCCCGGCTTATCATGTAGCGGTAGCTTTCGGAAAGGTGGAAAACTTGCGCCGGGTATTTAATGTTCGGCTCCGCCCGAACTTAGACTTTCTTACTTGTTTTAAATTAACTTTAAAAGTTGGAGCGGTACGAACAAAATGTCATACTAATGCTTTTCGCGGGGGATGAATAGGTAGTCTATTCCTTCAACTGGTATGATGATACTAGTATTTCTACTAGTAGATGCTGATGCATAGCCTGACAATTGAAATCTCGTAGGACATCGCCATATTAAAAATACCAGTCGCGTGCATTGAAAAAGGATATAACGTGAACTAGTTGGGCTAAAACGCAAACTGGTAGAATTCTAGTTCACAACTAGTAGCTTTCACTGCAGGGATACGCTGCTGTCTAGCTGTCAACAGAAACGAATATTCCTGGTATTACTGGACAGCTTGGATATCATTAAAGAATAACACCAAAGAAGAAATGGTGCAATATAAACTCTAACAAGGAATAGAAATGTACATACAGTCACTCACAGAAGTATTCGTAATTTAGTTTTTTCACAATATTCAAAATGTTTTCCATCATAAACCTTTTTCGATAATTTGTACAAAATTCATAAAAATGAATCAAACTTTCAACAATTTTGTACAAACTTGAAAGTTTGATTCATTTTTATGAATTTTGTACAAAGTTTTCAAAAATGATTTATATGGGTTTTGTTATAGAATGAGCTATATCTTAAATGAAAATTAACGAAAAAGATTTATGAAAAAATAACTATCGAAATCGGTTAACGTGGCCCAAAGTTATGCAGTAACATATTTATAAAAAAAAACTAGAAAAAAAATATTTCGACAAACTGATAACTTGCTCCTTTTTTTGTTGTCGGTTAATAAAATAAATGGCGTTAGATAAAAATTACCTGCTTTTTATACTACAAAACGCACAAGAACGCTTCAGAACGAACACAAACGCAGATCAAAATTAATTTCATGGCTTGAGGCTAGCTAAAATAAAAGCAGATTTGTTATGTTACAATTACAAGCTTTTTGTACTACAAAACACATGAGTACGCCTGAAAACGTAACACAAGCCTAGATCAAAAGAGATCTGCGATACCTGAAATAAATACTACACAATCTTATAAAAACTCATACACACCAGCACATTGAAAT
>NW_023488262.1:0-1165 GCF_013731165.1 Rhagoletis pomonella
CCTCATTAAATATTCGCTAATGGTTCGAGAATGTAGACCTTAGCGTATACATATAACAAATCTAGCGTTCTTTACTAGAAAGTACGAAATACGGGGGGTGGAGGAACTCTCAGTTAGGGGGCAGGTCTTTAGTGTAGAAAAACCATACAAAATGCCTGGGTTTAGTAAAGCATAGGAAACTATAATGGCAACTACTGAAATGTGGAGGAGAAGTGAAATAAGTAGGCTTGCCCGTGTAAAAAGATACTAAGCAACCTATGAGATCTTTCCCCAATATAACCCATCGAACATTGAGTAATGGAAAGGATGCAAAAACCAGCGAAGGTAGAAACAACAGAAGCCTTGAGTACCACGCCGACGGCTGCGCCGCACATCTCACCAACAGAGCTGGCTGCTAAAAATATTTCCCTGAATACCGCAGTGCGATTTCTTGCCATTGGTCAGTTCAAAAGCAGATCATACGAGCATAGTACCGCCAACTAAATGGAAATATATACAAGCTATATGATAGCTATATGATCCCGTGACTCCGCAAATCGGGGAAAAGTCACGATTACGGAGGATGGCTGGCGTAAGCCTCTGCAAGACGGGGGTAGTAGTATTTGAGTTCACAGGTGGTTCAAACCCCTAGAAGGTGTCTACTACTACTACAATTTAAAAAATTATTCAAAAGGGCCAGCTGTGGTGTATGGTCTAAGTATTTAAGCAAACAAAGCAAGCAAGATTGGCACCTGCGGTAGCCGAGTGATGAGAGCTGTTCCAAGATGTGGATAAAAGGTGGTTACGATAACGGGAATGCGAAAATTCGCTAAGAAGGGTCCCTATGACGCCTATTCTAACCAGACCTACCTCTAAAACGTGTTTTCCTCAAATGTAAGGTAGTTGGACTTAAAACCTACATATGTAATTTGTTATGATCTAACCAAAGTTTGCAACTTTTTTGTTGGTGATTTAGTGCGAATATGTTCGAGTTTTGTGCCATCTTTTGTTGTATAGTTAAAGCGCTTATGCTATTGTTGTTCTATAAGACATATAATAAAGAGGAAAATATATTATTGTGCAATAAGTATCTACCTTTTTATGTCGTCAATTTAGTAAACAGTAAATTATTGTATAAATACATATGTAAGTATGTACAATGAACATATGTTGCATAAGCGCCATT
>NW_023488263.1:0-1165 GCF_013731165.1 Rhagoletis pomonella
GCGTAATGTATTTTAAGCGCAAATCGAAGAAACGCACAAACGAGCATTAATATCGCAGAATTAAAAAAATATATATATATATGTATGTATATAAAATCGTGCACAACAGCCTGTCCATATGGTGTACATAAACATGCAAGTACACTACACAGACATGTATAAGAACAGAGCAAATATAGAGAAAACAAAAACACCAACAATCAGCTAATTCACTTTGAGTGTTTTTGTAGAAAAGAAATCAACGACTAATGAACGCATTCAATATATGTATGTATGATATGAATGAATGTATAAACTGAACATTAGACCGTATCACCGTATCACAAAAATAAGTCCGATTCAATTTTGAAGACTTACTGCAGGAGTGTCTCGGGAATCAACACACGAGCCTGCCTAAGGCCCTTTGCTCTGCAACCTTATGTACGGTCATGTTCTAAAACTAAATTAACCGAATAAGTCACTGCACGCTGGTGCACTAAGCTATTAGTGCTTTGTTATTAAGTAAAATATATAAAAAACGATTTTTTAAACCTTTTTTTCATAACTTTTTGTTGTTTTTTTTTTTTTAATTTTGTGGTTAAAGCTTGGAATCCAGCTCTCAAGAAACATCATTATTTCTGTCGCTTGAAAAAGCACTTAGATTTTGATTTAAATTTTCTTGAAGAAATAAATATGCCAGCATTTTTCTGTTGAGAGCCGCAAACTGATTTAAGAAATTTTGATAAAAGAAAATAAATTTCTTTTCCATTTCTTCTGCGTTATCTTATAGGAATTTTTCGGTTTTCTTGAGAGCTGGAAACCGCTCTTAACCTGCTGAAACAGCTAGTCATTCTGAAATGTTGGAAATTTTGATTGCAAATAAGAAAAAATTTATGCAATTTCCAATTGGACGAATGGACGACCTAAAGATAGAACAACCCCGACCTCCTCCTCCGTTTTAGAATGGATAGACGGGTGTTCTAGGACACCCTGTATATATACATACAAACATACGTAAATGTGTGTGAAGGTGGGCGCGGCTGCATTAGTTCAATTTATGCAAAAAAAAAAATATATATATAAAATTGGACCCAGTCTGCGAGGTCCATACAAAAAGCACGAGAAAAGGCAGAGAAAGGGTTCTCATTAATATCAATTACGTCAATTACCATAAACAGCTGAAACG
>NW_023488264.1:0-1165 GCF_013731165.1 Rhagoletis pomonella
AGATCTACACCGTTAATACGATTTTCAAAATGTATGTGCCAAATTAAAGGGCTTGGCCTTTACATGTGCAATAAGGTTTTATTTTTTTGAAAAGAGTTGCCACCTGTTAAAAAATTATATTCAAATTATTTAATAAGGTTAACGAATTATGTACATATTGCAATATGGGTATCAATCGAAATGGCTTCGAAAATGCTTTATTTTTAAACTACATGTAGGAGGGTTGCTACCTGTTTAAAAAGTTAAATTCAATTCCAGCGTTTTAACCTTAACTGGTAGAATAATTAATAATAACACAATCAAATTAAATATAAAGTGATATGGTCAACAAATCATAAATTAAAATTACCCTAGCTAACAATGATAATTATATAATAAGTTCTTCATCAGAATCATTGTTAGAGATGCTCTCGTCTTCTGTTTCACTTCCTTCTGCGTTAACAATCTGTATCAATTATACGGAAAAGAACGAACGACCACTTCCTTCATTATTTTTTCTTCTTTTTTGTCCGCCCATCTTGCATATAATTGGGTTTTTTCTTCTATTGAGAATGCACGATAATTTAAAAGTAAGTGAAGCATGTTATATTCAATTTGATTGTGTTATTATTAATTATTCTACCAGTTAAGGTTAAAACGCTGAAATTGAATTTAACTTTTTAAACAGGTGGCAACCCTCCTATATGTAGTTTAAAAATGAAGCATTTTCAAAGCCATTTCGATTGATACCCATATTGTAATATGTACATAATTCATTAACGTTATAAAATAATTTGAATATAAATTTTTAACAGGTGGCAGCTCTTAAAAAAAAAATTAAGCCTTACTGCACATCTAATCATCACATACATTTTGACATTAACAAAAAACCCTTAGCGTAACAAATATAACACGCATAACACTGGAATGGCCCCATAGATTGTATTGATATTGGTCTTATTCGAAAGTTTATACTTCCACGTTGGTTCTATGTCATTTACGAGTCTTGCTGTTTTTGTTTTTTTATTTTTTCAATTTTCTTTTATTCTCGTCTTTCCATGAGTCCTGTAAATGTGCAACTTCAGAGTCGCATTTCTTTGTAATTTTCCCTTGTTCTACAATAAAAATTCTTTACACGAAAAAAAAAATCGTTGATTTATCTCACCTCTGAGAGGCGCAATTTGAT
>NW_023488265.1:0-1165 GCF_013731165.1 Rhagoletis pomonella
GCTTATAGATTCCTGTTTTCCAATTTTCATGCAATTTCGAATATAAGTAGCTTTAAGTAACGACCATATCAAGGGCCGAATTCCTCACTAGGCAAGATTTTTTTGCGCCAATAAGAAACAACGGATACTGTCAAAATATAATTATAATATATCTCAACTAATATATTTTTAGAAAGCCGTTTGTTAGTATTCGCAAGGCTCGAGAGCGGCTATTTTTTTGAAACTGCCACCTGCCGCACGTGTCCCAAGGATGGTTTTAGACTGAAAAAAATCTATATGTAAAGGGGGCGTGGCACCTCCCATACAAACCGAATTTCTCATGCTACATATCTCTGAAAGTGTGCATGGTAGAGTTTTGGAAATTGGTATGGAGATATACGAAATCAATCGCATACCCTTGGAGAAAAATTTTAGCTATTGTAAAAAGGGGTGTGACATCTCCCATACAAACCGAATTTTTCATACTGCTTATCTCTGGAAATTTTTTGGTAGAGTTCTAGAGTTTTGTATGGAGATGTACGAAATAAATCGCATACTCTTGGAGAAAAATTGGAACTATTGGAAAAGGGGGCGTGGCATCTTCCATACAAACCGAATTTTTCATACTGCCTATCTTTGGAAGTGTTCATGGTAGAGTTGGAACTTGAGATATACGAAATCAATCGTATACTCATGAGGACAGCTGTTGGAAAGGGGTCCGTGGCACCTCCCATATAAATCGAATTTTATACTGCATATCTCTTAAGGTATTCATGGCACAGTACTGGAACTTCGTATCGAGATATGTATATAGTTGAAATCAAGCCCATACTCATGGAGAAAATTTGGGCTACTTGAAAAGGGGTGTGAGGCCTACAAACGTGCCGACCTTTAGCTATCTTTGAATGAATTTTTTTATTCTTCTGTAGGTGTGTTTGTGAGTGAAATCCTCCTAGATGGTTGTACAGATTTTAACGAAACTTTCTGTGTATTTGAGTGGGTCTCTGGATGGTTTAGTTTCACAATTTAATCCGACAGTTGGCGCTGTAGTTGAGTTATTACTAAAAATCTTATTTATGATCCGATTTGGCTAATGTTTTAAATATGTATGCAATACTATTGCAAAAACGTGCTGCCAAGTGGTGCTGAAGTCGAGCTATTACTAAAAATAGCCAAGTGAGAAAAG
>NW_023488266.1:0-1165 GCF_013731165.1 Rhagoletis pomonella
AAAAAAAACGGCCGATATTATTACTGAATCTTTAAGCAGGAGTTACGGTAAGATGGTTAGGTTAGGTTGAAGTGGCTGCCAGGCCCAGAAGACACCAGCACACTTAGGCCCGATCAGGGCCCGTTGTGATACCACATGGATCCAAAATCCCTACTCCTTAAACCAATTCGTGGAGTCTACGAACTTTAGCAACTGCCGTATACCAAACTTAGCAGTTGCGCTTAGATCGTCTAGAAAATCTACAGCTGTCTTTTCCTGTCTAGTGTTGGGCAATCGCAGAGTAAGTACCTTATTGATTCAGGCTCTTCTTCGTTATGGCAGCTCCTGCAGTAACCCCAAGGCGTTCTGCATGCCTTCCTATCAGGATATTTCCTGTGAGAAGGCCACTTTCCAGCGACATATCGCCTCTATTTAGAGTGAGCATTTCCCTCGATAACTCCTGTATTAAATTTCGGCCATGTAAGCTTCGTTGAATTACAGCTTTCAGTGCGCTCCCATCTGGTGGCTGCTTCTTCAAGGAAGTGTTCTCTTAATATGAGCTTGCAGGAAGCGAGTGGCATATCCATCCTCTTCCAGGCTGGTGAAAGTGGAGAGGAAGTACCCCGTCTCGCAAGCTCGTCTGCCTTCTCATTTCCTGGTATGTCACTGTGCCCCGGTACCCATACTAGGTGAAAAGCGAACAGCTCTGCCATCACGTTGAGTAATTTTCAGCAGTTGGCAACTGTCCCCGAATTGATAGTGACAGAGTCAACTGCCACAAGGGCCGTCTGACTGTTTGAGTATATATATACTTATTCTAGTAGTGGCGATAACAGCTAGCTTTAGGCTGTCAATGGCTTCCTGTAACACTACAGTTTACAACTAACCCGCTATTTTTTGTCCACCGCTCGACTTCCTTCAGTTTTACCTGCATAACCTAACCCTAACCTACGGTAAGATGGACCGAAACCCTCCTAGTTCGCTTGAATGGCTATAATGACCAGTCCACAATGTACATTCCTAAAAATTTGCGTAACAATATACAAAAATAATTACCAATATCCTTAGGTTTTTCCAATCTGACTGTGCTATGAATATTTAAAATAACTATAATATAAAACTTCAAAATCTGTCTTAAAATATTACTTTCTTTGGAAAATTATTTACTCATCATTATCACTTCGAA
>NW_023488267.1:0-1165 GCF_013731165.1 Rhagoletis pomonella
AACGTATTATTTTGAGTTGTGACTATTTTGAAGACGGTGTGCGAAACGGAAAACTCGGACCACTATAACATATAACTCCCATACAACTGATTGTCCAGATATGAGATTTTTTGTTATAACTTCTGAGATTTTTTCTTATAACATGAAATTTCGCACTACTTTAACCCATTATAAATAGAATGCTTACAGTGATAATTACATAGATCGGGTCACTATAGCCTATAACCTCCATACAGCTGATTGTTCAGATATGGGGTTTTACTTTAAAACTCGTTTATTTGGACAGCTAAAACGTGAGCTATTTTCTAAATAATCATACAAACTCTACTGAGAAAATCTTCAATATCGGTGCTGTAGAAACTTTATTTGCTATACCAATGATAGTTTAGATACAAGTTTTTGCATATATCTGCTTTATGTTGGAATCTAAACTCATTAAATTGTGTTACCGGTTTACATACCGATCACACACAGCATTGAAAATCGTATAGATTGGTGTTTTATAAGGTATATCTTCCATACCTCTGATTATTCAAATATAATTTTTTTTATATACATATGTACTCCTCTACCTACTTAAGTATGTATGCTGTGAATATAAAAATTTTGTTTAGCTCCCAAACAACTAATTTTAAATGCAGTAATCAGTTCAAATAAAAATTACTATTTCTAATGACAGCACTGCTCTTGCTTTTTTTTGGATAACCTTGGAGCTTGCAATTTAATTGGATTTATTATATATAGATAATTACCGTTAAGTCGAGTTTCACTCATTGTGGAGCCCAGCCAAGTTTTTACCCTTTTTAGTGAACCCTTCTCAATTGTGCAAGTTGTAAGAGCTAAGAGCTAAGTGCAATTGTAAGGCACATTTTACTACCGGGAAAAGAATTTTGCTTTCAGCTGCCATTTCTTAGTATTGTGTACCTACATATAATGTAAACTTCAAAGTCTAACGGGGGGCTCGAGCCCCTCCCCCCTTTCTCCCCCTACGTAGCGACGTCCATGAGACTAAGTCTACTAGATTTGTATACTTTTTTGAGCCAAAACCCAATTTGACAATTTGTCCATATATGCATATAATACCATGTCCCCACCGGAGCTAACCACGTAGTTATGGCTATTGAGTTGGTTATCCCGATAACCCACTTGATTTAGCGCAGTTTCG
>NW_023488268.1:0-1165 GCF_013731165.1 Rhagoletis pomonella
TTAGAAACTACGCTAATGCTACACCTCAACTACTTATTGGCGTTTCTCATACAAATTTAGTACGGCCAATTAGTATGCTAAATTTTGATCAAGGGTTTTCTGTGCATGAAACAAATTTAGGCTGGATATTGTTTGGTTCCAACGAGCACAATTGCGAAGAAGCTACAGTGGGGCATGTCACAACAGAAGAAGAAATTTTAAGCGATCTTCAAAAGCAAATGTGCGATTATTTTGAGCTAGAAAATTTTAAGGCAGCATCTCTGCCACGTGTTAAATCTGCAGAGGATGTCAGAGCCGAGTATATTTTGCGGGAAACCACCAAGCTTGTGGGTGGTAAATACGAAACTGGACTTTTGTGGAAGAACGATGATTTATCACTTACTGAAAGTTACAGCATGGCACTAAAGCGACTCGAGTTAATGGAAAGAAAAATGGGGAATGATTCTGAACTTTCCGATTGGTACAAAAGCAAGATTGATGAGTATGTTAGCAAATCGTATGCGAGGAGGTTATCGCCCAGTGAAGCTTTAATTGTTAATGCACGTACATGGTATTTACCACATTTTGTTGTAAATAAAAATGGTAAAAGAAGACTTGTTTTTGATGCTGCTGCAAAAATAAATGGTGCATCGTTGAACTCAGTTTTGATGAAAGGGCCTGATGAATATCAGCCAAAACCATTACTCTCTATTTTATTTAAATTTCGTCAAAGCATAATCGGGGTGTGTGGGGACATTAAAGAAATGTTCCACCGCGTTGACATAAGAAGCGAAGACCGGTCTGCACAGAGGTTCCTGAGGAGGAATGGTGACAACACTAAACCTCCGGACGTGTACACGATGAAGGCTATGATTTTTGGTTCAATTTGTTCACCGTGCTCGGCGCAGTACGTGAAAAATACGAATGCAGAAAAGTTCCGAATCAGGTTTCCGCGAGCAGTAGAGAGTATTATTAACTGTCACTATGTTGATGATTACGTAGACTCTTTTGGGTCGGTCGACGAAGCAATAAATATAACAAGGCAAATTATAGAAACTCACCGAGCTGCTAACTTTGAGCTAAGAGGGTTCGTATCGAATTCCATGCGCGTACTTAATGCAATCGCAGATGAATCGCAGTCATCGCCGGAATCGAAGACCAAAAATATGTTCCACGGTGAATCAAC
>NW_023488269.1:0-1165 GCF_013731165.1 Rhagoletis pomonella
TAGAAAGGTATTTTGATGCTGATGTGCAGGCAATTTTTAAAATTTCAAATCAGTTTAAAATAGAGCGAAAAAATCAATTCAAAAGTCACACCAATACCAATGCACACATGTACATGGTTGGGGCGGAAATGCCCCCTAAATGTATGCTTTAATATTGATAGCGAATTAAAGAAACGTGCTAAGCAGCAGTTCAGGAATAAAATGTATGTATGTATGTACATGAATAGATTAGACTCAAACAAGGAAGAAGGTAAAGTTGAGTATGGAGAAGAAGAAAGTGATAAATACAGAAATTAAAATAAAAGTAAAGAAACCTAGATATAAAGACAAAGAGGAAGGAAAATTTAAATACCTAACCTAATAACAATGGTGGGGGTGAATATGTAAATGAAGAAAAGAATGGACATATTTAGATCAGGATAAAGGAAAAGATAAAGATGAAGACCAAGACGACGAAGATGAAGATGAAGATGAAGATGAAGATGAAGATGAAGATGAAGATGAAGATGAAGACGAAGATGAAGATGAAACACACCACAACTTAACCCCCACACCGTAATTCACCACACTTCAACTCTCTCACCACACCTTAACTCACCACACCTAAATTCACCACACCTTAATTCACCACACCTCAACTCACCACACGTTAACCCCCCCACACCTAAATCCACCACACCGTAATTCACCACACCTCAACTTTCTCACCACACCTTAACTCACCACACCTCAACTCACCACATCTTAACTCCCCACACCCAAATTCACCACACCTAAACTCACCACAGATAAATTCACCACACCTAAACTCACCGCACCTCTTAAGCCCACCACACCTGAATTCACAGCGCCGTAACTCCCACACCCAATTCCACCACATCGCAAACCACCACACCCAATTTCCCCACATGACATGATATCACTTTATGTGGCATCAATGACATTGCTTTAATATTGATACTGAATTAAAGAAATCTGCTAAGCAGCAGTTTAGAAATCAGATTTACGAAGATTAAGATTCATGCAAGGAAGAAGGTAAAGTTGAATATGTAGAAGAAGAAAGGGACAAGGGCAAAGATTATAATAGAAGTAAAGAAACCTAAATACAAACGAAGGTGGATATGAAGATGAAGATGAAGATGAAGATGAAGATGAAGATGAAGAT
>NW_023488270.1:0-398 GCF_013731165.1 Rhagoletis pomonella
CTAGGAGTACACAGATTCCATTAAACTTCTGAAAGACTGCCTACTAACAGAAAATTCAATATTTAAATTTTTTTAAATTGCATTTTAAGAGCCCTCCAAATCGGGGATTGAGCCCAATAATTAGCTTTAGCAGGGATAACATAAAACGGCGGGACAAACCGCAATATTCTGCTCGGGACATGCACAAGTAACTCCGGACAATCAATGACGACAGAAAGCAAGTCGTAAACAAACATAGGGGAATGGACATGTCTTCTACACTCAAGAGAGTTTAAATCTATAAGCTTGCAACGAGCTATATAGGGCGGAAGAGGGTCAGAGAATCGAAGCGGCTGTAGGGCAAACCGAATAAATTTTCTCTGGACACGTTCGATACGAAGTGCATGGCAATTATATAT
>NW_023488270.1:498-1165 GCF_013731165.1 Rhagoletis pomonella
AATTTTCTCTGGACACGTTCGATACGAAGTGCATGGCAATTATATATCCAGATAACTGAGGCATATTCAAGCTTTGAACGAACAAGAGAGTTAAAGAGAGTTTTCCTTGTGTAGGGATCCCTAAAATACTTCGCATGACTTCGCAGAAAAGCTAGGTTCCTGTAAGCCTTCGGAAGAATATAGCATACATATGTGATTAACTAAGGTCAACCCAGGGTCAAAACCGACACCAAGATCAACAAAGTCATTAACAGAAGCGAATTGTACATTTGAAATATAATAGTTAGAAAAATTTTAGATGTTTTAGCGAGGGTCATATGGAAGCATTTCTTTATATTGAGGGATAACATATTATTTTGGTACCATACTTCGAGATTAAACAGATCTTCTTGAAGTAACCGCGAATCGGAGACACAATTGATTTTGCGAAACAGTTTCAGATCATCGGCATACAGCAAGTAATCAGAGTTAATGAAACAGGACCCGATATCGTTAATAAACAGGACGAACAACAGCGGACCAAGGACACTGCCTTGGGGCACCCCCGAAGTAGCGGCAAATTGAGAAGACCTGCTCTTTTCAATTTCAACAAACAGGGTTCTATTTTAAAGATATGACTGTAACCAATTTAAGAAAACCGAATGGAAACCAATGCTTCTTAATTTAC
>NW_023488271.1:0-1165 GCF_013731165.1 Rhagoletis pomonella
TTTTTTAGAGTTAGTGCTAATTCACCCGGTACCTCAAAATTTGTCTCCTTAGCCAAAAGGTCTATTGGGTGTAAGCCTGCGACAACAAGCGCTGCGTCTTTGGATACTGTGCGAAATGCACAGCAAACTCTTAGAGCGCAAGTCCTGTATATGGATGCCGGACCACATCTGTAGGACTTAGTGGTGAGCGAATTTGCCCAAAGTTGCGCGCCATATAGGCATACCGACTTCAGCACTCCTTCTAAAAGACGTCTTCTGTTCTGTGCATTGAGCATCATTATTGATAAAGAGCAGCATGTTTTAGAAGCTTTTTCGCAAACATTGTCAAGGTGTTCTTTGAAACATAGCCTTTCATCTAATATGATACCCAGATACTTGATGGCGGGTTTTGAGTTTACCAGGACTCCTTTAACGTTAAATTACACATATTCACGAATCTTCCTGCCTGTAACAAGAACAGCCTCGGTCTTGCTTTCCGCTAGGGCAAGTCCCATTGAGTCAAGCCACTCCCCTATGAGCGTTACTGTGGCATTGGCTAATAAGGATATTTGGGTTAGATGCTTAGCTATTATAACAACTGCAATATCGTCCGCGAAACCCACTGTTTTGGTTTCTTTCGGGACATTGATTCGAAGTACTTTATCGTACATTATATCCCAGAGTAAGGGTCCTAACACTGAACCCTGTGGAACACCACCGGTAATCTTGTATACTTTGGTACCCTCGTGGGTATTGTATTGTAGCACTCTTCGATCAAAGTAGTTTGCGATTTTTCTAGTGAGCTACGCGGGCACAGAAAGCTCATCTAGCGCCGCTAGGATCTATTGCCAGGTTGCCGAGTTAAAAGCATTTTTAACATCAAGTGTTACAATCATGCAGTATGGTATTGTATCTCCTTTCCAGCGTTCACCTTTTATGGCGTCCGCCATATTCTTCACTAGTTTAATGGCGTCAACATACGGTCGTATATAATACGCTCAGAGTGGACGGAAGTGTGACGGGTCGGTCAGTGGTTTATTGGGCTTCGGAAGAAGCAGTAGTTTCTGCCGTTTCCATGTAATAGGAAAGTGTCCCTCTTGTACGCATTCGTTGTACAATGCAGCGAAGATGACAGTGAAGTGACTAATCCTTTTTTTCAGTGCCACAATAGGAATGCAATCCGGCC
>NW_023488272.1:0-597 GCF_013731165.1 Rhagoletis pomonella
AATTCTATACATTATATGCTTTTGCTTTATATTCATCGCAATGTATTAAAAGAGTGTTAACCTGTAGATAGGGTTGCCAGACGTACTGCTTTTGGGAGTAAACGTACTCCTTTTTATTGTAGTGTACTCCCTTGTACTCCAAAAAAAAAAAATATCTGAAAATGTACTCCTTTCTTAGTTTTGTACTTCTTTTGTACTGCTTATTCCTGCTATTAATATTTTATCATATACAGGGCGTAAAATAATAACTGTTGCACATGTTTTATTGAAAAATAAAAGGGAACTTTATAGATTTTGCGAAAAAAGTAGTTTATTGTTGATTATCCACAGGTTTTACTTAAATTTTATTAATAAGTTTTTATATTTTAACCTTCATTTGCGTTTACCAGCGGTAAACACTTTGAGAGAAAAGCTCAAGCGGCACGCAAGTCTTTGTCGGTTACTTTATTACATATCGTCACTAGACACGAATAAAGGCGCGAGCTCAAAAAATGACGGCAAAAGCAGACGCACAAAAAAACTTCAGTGTCAAAGACTCTTAACATACTTCGCCGAAGTTTTTCATAAGCATATTTTTTCGCAACATTTTTTTACGCG
>NW_023488272.1:607-1165 GCF_013731165.1 Rhagoletis pomonella
CATGTCCATCAAACACTCCCATCACGTTTTTAAGGCCAATGTGCAAAAAATGATGAAAACAATGTATACATGTGATTTTTTATCTTCTTTCAACTTATGGTCTTATTTAATGATCCCTTTTTAACCAACGCAAAATTTGCAAATGTATTAGTAAGATAAATGAGAATGTGTTAGTTTCCATCACTCAATTCTTGTAGGGAATGTACCCTACAAGAAATCTTACTGCCAAATGGCCGGTCACCTGACGGTCAGTGCTGATGCAATAATGCTGCAATTTCCTCATCAGAAATTCGGGGGCAATATGAAAAACCTGACCAGTTCTTTTGTGTAGATGTGACTATGCGTCCCTTTCTCACATGGGGATTTTACCAGCAGTGCTAGAAGGTCTCTTTTCTACTTATTGTATTTCCTAAGGTTATTTTTACACATGTTTTCTGTGTATTGGTGTATGTTTTAGTGTGTTAGTGAATAGGTCAGAAAAAAGTCCTTTTCTTGTAGGGTAGGCAATTATGTATGTAGAGTCGTTTATGTTGCCACAAGGAGCAACTAACATTGCTG
>NW_023488273.1:0-1165 GCF_013731165.1 Rhagoletis pomonella
TGCCACTCAAGTCTTTTTGTGTCATTAGCCACTTGAGACTTGAATGGTCAGTAATTATTCGAAAAGGCAATCCTTCTATATATGATCTGAAACGCTTAACGCTAACTATTGCTGCGAGGCATTCCAGCTCGGTGACCGTATAATTCCGCTGAGCATTATTAGGCTTCTTCGATACAAAAGCTATGGGATGCTCTGCTCCTTCCTCATCGAGCTGGAATAACACGCCTCCTACTCCTATTTTGGATGCATCGCATTGAATTACGAATTCTTTCGTAAAATCGGGTTGTGCCAGGACAGGCGCTGAACAGAGTGCAACTTTAAGTTTACCAAATGCTTCAACTTCCGAAGGCAATCTGTCATTGGACCAGCCAAATCTGCAAAGATGATAATAAACGACCTGTACCAATTTGCCATTCCTATAAACCTGCGAACCTGACGAGGAGACTTGGGAATCGGAAAATCCTTTATGGCTTCTATTTTGCCTGGGTCTACTTTCAAACAACCATTCCCTATCAAATACCCGAGATACCGAATTTCCTTCTGGCATAACTTGCTCTTCTTCACGTTGATTGTAAGTCCCGCATACCGTAAGCATTTCGCCACTTCCTTCAGCAATTCCAAATGGTCTTCAAAGTTTGAGCTGCACACCATCAGATCATCCAGGTAGACGAAGACGTTCTCTCGTAACCGTGAAGGAACAGACTTATCCATCAGCCGACTCATTGTTTGTGGACCGTTACACAAGCCAAAGGGCATTACTTTAAAGTGGTACAATTGCTTCCCTGGAACCGCAAATGCCGTCTTTTCCTTAGACGATTCCGTTAATTTGATTTGGAAGAAAGCATCCTTCAAATCAATACCACTTATAAAGTATGTATCCTTTAACCTGCTCAATAGCCCATTTATATGGGGCAACGGATACGAGTCCTTCTTTGTGACCGCGTTCACCTTCCAGGAATCAATGCACAGCCTGGTTTCCGGACTAGTACCACTGGACTACACCACGGTGAATTCGATTCTCCAATCACTCCCATTTTGAGTAGCCTTTCAATCTCGCTATAGGCTTCTGCCTGCCTGGGTGCTGAAAGAGGAAAATGCTTGCTTTAATTGGCACTGCATCACCCGTGTCTATATGGTGAGTCACTAAACTGGTTTGACCTAGTCC
>NW_023488274.1:0-1165 GCF_013731165.1 Rhagoletis pomonella
AGTCGCTTTAAATTACCTTTGATTTTTTAGAATTTGTTTCTCAAGGGTGTTACATATTTGCTTCCATGAGCAAAATGTCAGTTTGCATGGAAGAAAACGTTCAACACCATTGAGAAAAAAAATTTCAAAAATCAACGCAATTTTTCTCTAAAAATTGTGAGTCAAAATTTTGAAATATAGATGAAAATTTGTAGAATTTTTTAAGTTTTGCAAAAAGTTTTAAAATTTAATTCGTATGGTTTTGTTAAAATATGAACTATATTTTGGTGAAAAACTACCGAATGATCATTATTAAAAACATTGAGAATATTGTGAAACAATCACTGTACGAATAACTATTTTGACTATGTAGTACATTCATAATTATTATGTATGTATGTGTGTATGTATGTATGTATGTATGAAAGTATATCTATTAAGTTTATTAATAGTTTTATAACACTGATAAATTCATGTATTTCAACATTTCACTTAATATTACTTCCAAAATTACTTGTACAAGTTCCCAGTAAAAATATTTGTCATCTAGAGGCGAGCGCCCGCTCGTGGGTGTCACCATAATATTGTTATAACTTTTGAACTACTTGTTGTCTAAACCTGCAACTTTCCCAAAAATGTCCGTATATATTTGTCTTTAATGCTGCATTAAAACAAAACAAAAATTTTAAACTTCATAACACAACTTTTGCATTTGTAAAAACCACCTCCTTAATTTTTATAAAAATGTTAATATCCGCCATTTCATTTTAAATAAGTATTAAGAAGTTTAGTTAGACTCATCTTCTTCAGAATAGTATCTAATTTATTGTGTACAAATTGCAAATCAATCGATACACAAACGTCTGAGATATAGCGAGTTTAAATGAAAATTTCGCAAAAATTTTCGGCAGTGAAAAATCCGGTTTTGTGGCTTTTTCGACATAAAGACATGAGTAAAAATTTGGTTAAAATTAACTGTAAATGTATTTTTGAATAAGCTATCGATTACAACTGGTTTGAAATCGCTTCACTTCACTTCAATCTTATGTTTTATTACGCTGCTTGTTGTTTTCGCTGTTGTTGTCGCCCAATTTTGCGAGAAAAGAATAACGGACCTGCGCATTGCGCAACCTCTTATACAGGGTGTCCCAGAAGTAACGTGCCAAACTTTAGGGCAAGGTAGGTT
>NW_023488275.1:0-1165 GCF_013731165.1 Rhagoletis pomonella
GGGCTGGATTTCGAATTCATAACGAAAGAAAAATATATTGGATAACACAGGTTCCGTTTTGGCCTAGCTCTCGAATCGAATACTAATTTAATTCACATTCGTTATCGAAGGTGAGACTCGAAAAAAGATTGGTTTTCGAATCATTTTCGAATTGTTAACCAAGCCGAATATTTATTAGGTATGTACATTCTTATGTATGTATATAATGCATCGCGACTAATTTTTTTAAACATACATACGCCTCTAATTTTAGTATTTATTAAATAACTCAATGAAATTCAAAAACTATCACTCGCATTTGGTTTTACTCAATACCGATTTGAGCTGTCGCACAGTGTTATCAAAAAAAAAAAAAGTTTTCAATGAAAATTCGTTATATGGCTGCGTATGTATGTACATATGCCGAAATTTTTTTATTTGTAAAGGCTGTCAAAAAAATTAAAGATTCATATAAAATTACGCACAATAAATGGAAAATAAATTTGCTTTTATAAAAAATTTCTGAAATCAGTATGCAGCTCTTAAGAAAAAATGCTCGTACATCTCGTCGCTACCATGTCAAACTATCGAATGCGAAAATCGGCACTTTTCAGGGGTGCAAAAAAACTGTTGTAAAAAATATTGTCATTAGACAGAAGTGTGGGATTCGACACTTTGTAAAGCCAGTATCCTCTGTTTCTAAGAAGGCTAGAAATTTGACGATTTGCCAACGTACGTATCATTCTAAACGAATGCGCGCGGTATCGTATTTGAAAAAGCAGTTTTGCATACTGAAAAATATCACCCCTATTGCGAGAGTCGACTGGCAGTAGATAAACGACTATTAAGCGATTATCGATTATCGATGCTATTGTGAGTGTCGCTTAGTAGCTCAATTAGCGACTGTGAATACATTTTAATCGATCATCCTTCTATTGCTGTTTTTTAGTCGTTGGAGTTTGCGTTTATAAAATTTACATAAGAAAGTGGTACTATAATGGATAAATTGAATTGGAAGTTGTAAAATATTGTGAAATATACATATGTATGTACATATGTGTCTGAATTACAGATCAAAAATTGCAAGCAACAAAAGGCAACTTGCGCGGTTGGTCGAGCTGATGCAGGAGAGTGAGGACATAGGCAAAGGAATTTCCGGAAAGAGTAGGGGAGGAAGCTCCGCTTC
>NW_023488276.1:0-1165 GCF_013731165.1 Rhagoletis pomonella
AAATTAGTTTTAGTGGCGTTGAAGAACACCTAAAAGACACCTAATTCCAGCATATATTTGGAAAATTTAAAACCTAAATTTAACGATGGGTCAGCTACGTTAGCGTAAACCTAGCTGACCCACACATTTTTGCGAATTTCTCGGAAACCAAAGGAACACCTAAATTAATTTTGAAGGCCCTAATTAACACCTAAAAGACACCTAATTCCTAGCAAATTTTTATTGATTTTTGGCGACTTGGGTCAGCTAGGTTTATAGACGTATTCCCTACCGTTATCGAGATCATTATGAAACAAAGGTGGATTGTTGAAAATCCCTTCGTTTTAGTTTGTTGAATTTTCGAACATGTGGTAGCACCCTTTATGTTCACCATCACAGCCATTTTGATTTGTTTGCTTTTCTTCTTTGTCGGAGAAGAGTGTAATTATCAAACGCGTCTTATATTGTTAAAAAATAAAATAAAATACATTTAATGTACACAAAATACACGTCAGCAATGCAAAGATCGTATATTTATAAAATATAAGTGTTATATGCTCTTTTCTAAATGAAACTTTGCTAGTGAAACTGCAAAGAATTTACCAACAAATTAGTTAAGTACTATTACTAATGGGGTGAAAAGAGTGTTAAGCAATGTAAATATATACTATTCTTAACATCCCCGCCAAATTCCTTGGCGTAATTCGTGATATTTTTGTGAAAACACCCAACAACCGATGTAATGGAAAGCAATCCTTAAAATATGTTATCAAAGACATCTGCGCAAAATTATTGTGGGAGGCTTAACCGATGTTGGAGTGACGATGTTTATTTATTTTTTCTCGGGAGTTTTTAATCTACGGAGAAAGGTGTTCTCTGCAAAAGGTGTTCAGCTCCTTTTCTTCGCAAAACAGAAAGAGAATTATACTTTGTGAGGGTTAGAATCACTAAGCGCGGACGAAGGCCGCCTACGCAGAAAGGTGTTCTCTGCAAAAGGTGTTCAGCCCCTTTTCTTCGCAGAACAGAAATTAGATTTCTACTTAGTGAGGGTAATAATCCCTAAGTGGCCGCTTACGCAGAAAGTTGTTCTCTGCAAAAGGTGTTGAGCCCCTTTTCTTCGCAAAACAGAAAGAGAATTGTATCGTCACCAGACACGAATAAAGACACTCGGGAGTATTGACGACGA
>NW_023488277.1:0-1164 GCF_013731165.1 Rhagoletis pomonella
TGGCGAAACTCGGCGAAAGTAGTAAATTCAAGATGCGAAGTAGTTGCCAAAATATCTCAATTTTAACATCTACATATATCTTTGCAGTACGTGTTCAATTGTGAATTTTCGAATTAATTCTTGGCCAATATGAAACACTTCGAGGTTCTTAAAACTCTAAGTGCTAGCGCGTTAGAAAATATGTTAAATCCATATAACTGTGTGGGGATTTAAATAAGAATAATAGGAAAAGCAACAATGTAGCGTAAAAGATTGTTAAAAAATAAATAAAAAATATAAATACGTATGTAATAATCGAATACAAAACCAAATAAAAAGGTAACGAAACTAAATGGCTCTAAACAGGCGCTCGTGAACTGAATGCTATGCGCACATCAAGGGTGTGGTAGCGTCTCTGCCAACGTCAAACGCCGAACGCGCGAACGTCTTGCAAGCGGTCACAATACAGTTGTCGCGTGCACACAACGTTTGTATGTACATATGTATGCAGCTAAGCGACCACTCACAACAGCACGAACGAATAGCCAGTCACACCAAAACGAGTCACGTTTGCTGCTGAATACAAAAGACTTAAGACACAAACTTGCGCGGCCTTAGTTCGTTTCGGACACAAGGCAAATGGAAAAAGGCGTATGAACGCAGCTAACAACAATAATGACAAGCAAATAACAACACACACAAGCAATAGGCAACGTCAACAACAACAGCAACAAAAAAACAACACCAAAAATAATCCTCGTGCAAATGCCAGAGAACCTCTATAAGAAAATTTACGACAACTATGAGAATAGTTGCAGCAACAACAGTGCAAAATACATTTTTCTTTCGCCCGAACCACTGCAGCACTAACCAACCAATTCACCGACCAAGTCAGCCAACCAGCCAACGAAGAATCCACCCCAAACTAACTAACTAACTAACTGGGTGCCTAGCCTTCTTGCATCGTTGTCGGCATTGTTGCTATTGTTGCGCCGGCGCGTATGCTGCCGAGACAAAAGCCGAATGCATTCGCTCACTCAATTATAACGGCGTTGGTAGTAAACATTGATGAGGAGAATTACCGTTAGCGCCACAGCAAACCAACGCCAACAAGCAGTCTAATTGAGCTTGGCGAACGAAATCAATTCGAGGGAGGACAATTGCGTTCCAGCCACTGACTATGCT
>NW_023488278.1:0-1164 GCF_013731165.1 Rhagoletis pomonella
TACTTACGAGTTTTAAAACAATGTCAAGACATTCGTTGTCAGTACTCAAACACTCATTTGGACTAGTCATTGGGATTAATGCAGTTTGCGCTTCGTGATGGGCTTTGTCTAGTGGAATTGGCAAAAATTAAAAAGTAATCATACATATTTATAAATATAATAGGAAAAGATGAAGAGAGAAATACAAAGTAAAAAATAAATATATATATATGTTGGATGCTTGATCGTTGGTAGTATTCGGTCATCATCATTTTACTTCGCTGACAAGAGCATTCACTTCTTCTTTGCTTTTCACGATCTTCGCCTCAGTGTTTTGTTGCACTCTAACATATACTTTGCCTCTAATGCTAAAAGCAGATGCCAACGAACCTTGTCGTTTCAGCTGTGTTGAGTGGTGCATTATTTCTCTGTTTCGCCGCGTTAAGCTTTCATGCATAAATAGCCAACTACATCAGCATCGGAGAGAGTTAAAGCTCGTTTATGCTGTTTCGCAAAAGTGGCTATAGCTTTGAGCAGTTGAATTCTGTCATGCGCTGTGTTAAGTTGGATCAATACAGGCGCTTGATTAGCTTCATTACTGTTCCTGTTCTTATTATTGTTTTTGTTTGAGCGCATACGGAAGGCTTGGCGGATGCCGGGTGTTTCGAGGTTAATCACTCCACACAGCTTAGTGAAAATCTCCTTCAAGTTTTCGTCACTGGAATACGGTATGCCATGCATTACAATATCTGTCGACACTGCCTTTTCCCCCAGATCTTCAACTTGCTCACGCAGTGCATCAACATTTGTTTTGAGCAATGCAAGCTCTGTGTGCACATATTCAACACCTGTCATTCTTTGTTCAATTTTGTCTAGTCTTTCTTTCGTATTCGCTAACTCACCAGTAAGCTCGCTCATTCTCTGCATAACTCTATTCTCTATAGTTTGCAAAGATTCGTTTACATGTTTTATGATGTTCGCTTCGTGCGCTTTGAGTTTTTGTTCCCACATTTCATTTATGTGCTTGATAATGTTGTCTTCGTGTTTTTTTAATTTTTGCTCCCACGTTTGCATCAGCTGTTCGGCTGATACGCTCTCACCAGATAACTTCATATCAGCGCCTCGAGATGGTGTTGTGTTTGACGACAGCATATTATTTTGCGACGATATATTTTCTTTTCGCGC